>NC_091824.1:106315134-106552634 GCF_038994185.2 Dermacentor albipictus | reverse complement strand
GTGCTTTAGGGTGATTATATCAAGTGGGAACCTCAAGGAATATATTTCCTCAGCATTTCACAGTGTGCTGTCGCCAGGCGTCGCACTGTCAGTTTTAGACCTCGAAAGGAGCGCGGGCAGTTGGGGGGCGATGTGTGCCGTACTAAGGAATTTTAATGCCTGAGGCTCTACATTTGCCTCGGGACTCCATTGATGACGATTATGACTAACCGGTGATGAATGATTATGATGATAACCATCGGGGGGACCGTTTAAAGTGTCAAATATTCGGCTTGTTACAGGTATTGGCTGCTGTTCTGAGTTAAAAAAATAATAAATTATGTTCTGGTATTTTACGTGCATAACTACGATATGATTCACGCCGTAGTGGGGGACTGCGAATTTATTTTTATCACCTGCAATTCTTAAACAAGCATCGACATGGAAGCGCCACGAGCGTTTTTGCATTTCACACCCATGAAAATGCGGCCAGGGTACAATCGAACCCACGACGTGGAGCTCAGTAACGCAGCACCATAGCAACTGGGCTACCGTAGCGGCGGGTTATCTTCAAGTTTATTTTCAGATAAAGTGCGCATGCATACGAACATACATACGAGGGCATCTTGCATCTTGATATAATGTTCGTAATATTTCTGCTTTGTGAAAACGTGTTTCCCTTAGGTTGTTACGTAATGGTTAATGTCTAGCGGGCACTTATTATTTATCCATGAAGTTACTCGCATAAAAAAAAATAAAATGATTTGCCTACTCTTCGCACGTTTTCCGTTTCTAATTACGCCGTGCAAATCTTCATGGCAGTGTTAGAAAAAAGGAGGTGTAAGTGCGCTTTTTGCAACTAATTATAGGAAAGAGCTAAGACATTTCTCACTGAAGCAGTCGCAGCGCAGGCGATAGCCGGCTTCGGCAGTTTTCGCATCGCCTATGATAACTTTCTGCTTGTTGTTGGCTTAGAGTCTGCTGAGATCGCATAACTTGGTTAGAAGCTGCGATGATGCGTCGTAACTAATATTTGCATTTTTATAACAAAAAATGAACCTCAGCGTCTTCGCGTTGTGAAGAGCGGTAGCAAAAATGGTTGCTGCAGGAAAACTGCCATTTCCCATTTTTTTTATGTGGCTGACTTGAACCGTGTAGTCGCTATTTGAGGTTGAGCTTCTTGTTTTGCTGCTGCTATCTTTGCTGCATCCGACGAACTTTTTGCCACCTGTGCCACCTGCACAGCTGCCCTGACTGCGGTAACATGTGGATTGATCACATGACCTGAATGCACACAAACGCAAAGACTCAAATAAGATTAACAGGTGCGCTTCGTTTCAACGGTTTCCGCGGTGAGGCTCTGGCGCAGCTAAAAAAAAAAAGAAACTAAATTGTGCGAGACGCTTGAGAAGGGCCGCAGGTTTTACAGTAGGTGAATCATTTTTTTTATGCGACTAGCTTTTTATGCGTGCGAGCAGCCTACAAATCTAACTGCAGCAGTAGCTAGAAGGTCTGTGTATAGCTGCATGCAAAACGGGAACTTATGCTAAATAGGTAGCGTAAACTCATGGAAATGAGACGTCAAATTCTAAAGAAAAGAACAATGTTTATGGTATTTTCTCACACAAGTAGGAAGTGCAGCCTGTAATAATTCATCTTTGTCTCTAATATTCTTTCTAGATATAGACGGGTATTTCACCTGGGTGATGCCGTTGGTAATCGTGTGTGCACGTCCTACTTCTGCTACTACTCGTACTTCTCGTTGACGAATTCAATACATACCAAACTTAGGCCGACTCAAACAAACGTTATTTTAATATTTGTCTCTTAAAGAGAAATTAGGGATAGTCGTTATGCTGCATTTATTTATTGTCAATGTTTCTCTATCCTTTTCTTTTCTACTCAGGCTATCGTTGGGCCGTATCATTCTTTTTTCGCCTTTGCTTTCTTATGTCATCGAATGTGAATTATGTAAATAATTTGCGAACGGAAGAGCAACTGATGACTTGTAAACAGCATTCGTGAAAATACCCAAAAAAGGCTTTTTCGAAGTACAGTCAAGATGAGGAGACTCACATTTGCTAGCTGAAGGAACTAGAAGCGTACAGAGAAAAATTTGTGATCGTCAGGAAACACCATGACGAGAGATAGACAGAGGAACAAGGCGATAGGCCGGGATGTTAATCAGGAAGGAAAATACGGTTTACTCCCATGCATTGGAGAAGGGGGGAGAGATATATAAAGAGATAGGAAAGTAGAGGGGGAGAGAGAAAGGGAGCACAGACAACCGATCGTAGCTGGTCACTACCAGGGCAGACTGTTGAAGCACCATATCACGCGGAGAATAACGAATACCAAATAAGGCTACAGTCGCTTGTGCAGGTCTGTTTTCCTTCAAAAATGTGGCAGTGAAACTTCGTTGCCGTCGCCTGCGATTGTTTATAAGGCCAGCATTACAAAATGGTTTGCTCCGATAATGGTGCGTGATCAAAGCGAGCACCACATCAAACTTACCTTATCAATGCACTTGAAAGAATTCAGAATCGTGCGGCAAGATTCATTCATTCTTCGTATTCTTATAACACTAGCGTATCACTACTTAAAGCACAGTCCGCCTTAAACACGCTATCATCCCGGCGTCGCATTGATTCGTTAATCCTCTTTCACAAGTTCTATTGCAGTTCGCTCCATCATGCACCATATGTACTGGCCACGCCCCCTCGCCATTCCCTGCGTACAGGGCATTCCTTGCAAGTAACCCGTCCACGCAGCCGAACTACAACCTTCTCTGCATCCTTCTTTTGCCGATCATCAAGCGACTGGAACGGCCAGCCCCGTCACATAACCGAAATCACCTGTTCAACGACGTTTGCTGATAAGCCTAATACTAATATTCTTCATTGAACTCATGTGGCCACCAATTAAAATGCACATTTGTAAACCCCACCCCTTATGTAATACCCCCACTGAGGGGTCTTTAAGGAAATAAAAGTGAAGTGAAGTGAAGCTAGTGCCATGGGAGTGATCGTCCGTGGTTACGACACTAGCGAGGGCAGTCGCACAGAGCGTGTCGAAGGTTCTCCTCGCGACCACAGTCATCACGCGAAGCGTTGTCGGCCCATTCTAATGCGAAAAGCAAAATACTTCGTCAAAGCCACTCTTAGCCGTAGCCAACAAAGCAGGATGTCTTGGCGTCGGCAGAGTTCAATTGGGATGCGAAAGTGGAGCAATAAGTCCAGGGGGTGCAGCTGGTTGTTTTGAAAACTTTGGGCGTCCTACGGGGAGAATTCGCGGCGCGGACTACGCGAACATCCGGTATTCCAGATTGGAGAAAATATCCATAGTTTGGTCGAGAAACTGCAGCACATGACATTTCAGTACTTTACAAGTCACTGCGGCATAATAGATAACGCTGCCCAGTCACCTCTTCAAGGTAGAAAAGTAGATACCGTTATCAAGTTCAGGTGCAGCTAGTGAACTTCGAATGCTTGAAAACCTCCAAGAAGGGCTATGTTAGCTCACGCCTTTGATGTTCTGTTGCAATTTTAGGGCGCGATTTGGTGACTAGGCACGTGTACAACCTTCCTCGCTCATTGCACGTTAATTGACCACGCTGTGTAAGACCCGACCTCGAAGAAGTTTTTGGGAAACTCATTTATGCTGCAAACAATCGCTGAGGTCAGTGTATTCGCTTTTTCAGTTTGTATCGCTGCCGACAGAGGTGTGGCAATGACCACTTAACCGGTGTTGTCATACTCGTCGCTTATTCACGTTTTATCGCGTGCTGTCCTCGCTCCCACCAGAGTGAACTTGCTGCGACGCGGGTGTCAAAAAATTTATTTGCAAAAGACAGAAAAATAGCTACAGCCACTTTCTTTCCCGTGCTCATTATCCAGTATAGTCGGTCACAAGAGCTTGCGGTGAATAGTATTTGCGAAAAAGCTGAATGTTTCACGAAGCTTGGGAGCGTAGCCTCGTGGTTTAAGTCTTAAACCCGCAGTTGGCTTCATGAACTACTAACGATCCAATAAATTAACTCACATTTGCCATAGATTTCATGTCCAATAAACGTTTGTGGCCGGCTGTAAGTTCCCGCATTCGAGACATTTTAGTCTTGAGATCTCGCATTTGAATACAACCGATGCGCAATTAGCAAAAACGACTAAAGCGTACATTGGTCGTGCATGGTGCGAACATGCAGGTTCCGGTGTATCTTTTGCCCAGCGATTTCTGCAAAATCTCAGGACTATATGCTTACGAGGTCTTACATATGAGGCTAACGTACAGTGTTAGCCGTAAATGATAAGACATCCTGCGTGACCTAGTTTTAGTTGCAGAATGAACTAAGGTTTACCCGGAGAAAATAGTAACGTATAATACAGAAAAACGCATATTAGAAAGAACGAGATGAGCACGTCAGCCAATGGGCAGTATTCGTTCTTCTTTTCTTTTTGCGGAAAAGTGGCATCAGAAAGGGAGCGAGATTTGGTGATATTTTATTTGGAAATACTTCGCGAGTTTTTGCTCAAGACCTGGACAAAGATTACGTTTACTGTAGGGAAATATTTCCCAGCAAGTGGATACTTTTCTGTTGTATTGCCTTTCAGTTTACGCTCAGCAATCATTCCATTGCGCTGAAAGATTAGATATACGAGACTACATTGTTTCCTCTCGTTGTATTATTGCCGCTAGTTGCTCACAATACCGACAACAATTTCTAATAGCTGCAGTGATCTTTTAATTGGTTCAATACGACCCAAATAGCAGTGCACCGCTCATGCTTGCTGGGCGATGACCAAAACGTGACTTGGGGCGCGGCCAACTAGGGTTGCAGCAGTGCCGGGACACTGGTCGAAGGGTGATCTGAGCTTGGGCGAACGTAAACATCATAAAGTGCGTGTGCCGTCTCTACTGCCTATTTTACGGCGGTTTTCATTGTCAGAGCTCCCCACGGGTGGCCAACCATAGGCGCCGGTTTACAGCCTTCGTTCAGCAGCAACCTAGCTCCCGTGGGTTCCGAGGAGATGAGGCTTGGGTAAGTGAGCGGCGCTGACTGAAAATGGACACACGTAAATAAAACACGGTGACAATCAGCAAACAGAGCGCATTGGGCGCTGAGCGAACAGGAATCATTAGGGCAAGTGATTTTGTTGCTATACCTCGGTGACGTGGGCGAACGGCATTTGACGGGGCATGATGACGATCATGATGTTTATCGACATTCCCATTGAAACGGGGTGGTGACAAATAGTCACCTAGCCAGCTTGGTTTAATTACGTATGGTGTTCATGTTTTGTTTTTCGTTCTAACATATTTGTATACATTTCCTTAGACTTTCTTTTTCTACCTCAAAACTTACCTGTTTACCTTGTATCGCTATCTGTGCTTGTAATCTATCCAGTCGTATTATTCTCCTCCCTGCTTTTTTCCACCAATACTCTAAATGTCTCTTGTTTATCTCGCTTCTGATGGATTTATACTTCCGCCCACTTAATCCAAGCGCTTCTGGTAGGTGTACTTTACCTACAGGTCTCACTGGGTGAGTTGGTCCTTCGCGTTCCATAAGGATGTGCTGAGCGGTCTTCGGATTTTGGCTGCAGCACACGCATGCCTCAACTCCTTGCGAATATTTCCTCCGGTATTTTTATGTCGTTAGGCAACCAGCTCGAGCCCCAAATAGCAAGGCTCTGCCCTTTTGTGCTATCGTACAGATTTTCCCTTGTAATTTGTTTCTTTCCACTCTCGTAAATCTCCATGGTCTTTTCTGTTTCCATTCTTTGAATCCAGTTTGCTGTATCTGTTTCTCCAACTTTCTTTCTGATGGCCCTTGGTTGTCTCTTTACAGTTTCAATTGCCCTGTACTTGGTTGTCAACTTTCTTGACCTCTTCCTCCATACTGTGTCCGAGATTTTCAGTACAGATACTCGTGCAATTTAGCCGCACATTTATTTTGGCCTGTGGTCCTGAGCTTTTCTTCAAAACTGGTTTTGCTCTGCGCTTTTCAGGCTTAAAAGGAAGCGTAAGCCATGTCACCCTGCACTGCCTCATTTGGGGTTTTACCGTGGGATCCCAAAGCCAACCGGCCTATACGGATCTTTGGTTAACTTCCGACCTCGTCACGTTATCCGATTTTATCCACAGAATGACATTTGCAAAGATGAGCTTTGCTACCATTAATCCTTTCCAGATTCCACGCACCACCTTATATTTACGATGGCCCCAAATTGTTCTGTATCATTATTGGTGCATTCCGCTTACCCGTTATTTTCAGATTATCTTGGTTTGTGGTTGAGTAAGTCTTTCCCTCATTTATGTGTACGCCGAGGTACTTATATTGCTTGACTATGGGTATTACTTGCAGTTTGAATGACATCCCGTGATTACTTCTCTCTTTGTTAAATATAATAATTCCCGTTTTCTCTGTGATAAACTTAAGGCCTTTGTTCTTTCGCTGCGTTGCCAAAAATATTTGGAAGTGTCTGTAAATTGCTTGCATTGTCCGCTAGTATTACGATGTCGTCCAAATACATCAGTTCGGGGACCTTTTGTTGCACAATTTGTCCATTCACTGTTTTCCAGTCGTCTTTCTATTTCCTTAGCATAAAGCGTGAAAAACAAGGATAGAGTACATCCTTGCTTCAGTCAATTAATTTCCATCACTTCATTGCATTTTCGACCTTCCCATTCAATTGGTACTCGGTTGTCTCTATATATCTTCCTCAGCAGCACCACGAAATCATCATCTATGCCTTCGTGCTTGAGCATATCCCATAATAATTGCCTGTTTACGTTGTGGCTGGCTCCCTTTATATTTAGAGATGCTTTCCATAAAGATCTATTTGGGGCTACTTAAATCTGTACGTACTGAGCTAGTACAAACATATTATCTTCTAGGTGTCTGCCTGGTCTGAACCCATCTTGTAGTTACCCGAATGCATCATTTCTTTCCCACCCACTTCGACAGTTCTAATTTTATGGCTCGCATTGTCATTCCATATATAAACGACTTTGGCATAAAGGTTATAGACATGGATTAGGTGCCTCAGAAAGGCTGGCCTACGTTTCGATAGGAGGACCTATCACCGTCAAAGACGGCGTCGTCACCCCTGCGTAGAATGACGTCTGCTTTCCGTCCACAGACAATAAAATTTGCTGCTTTTGCGAGAATGTCTCCCTACGCACGGGACGAAAAACTATATATAGTTAGGCGTTCAAGCTTGCGACTCAAATTTCCATTGAATAACGAGGCACCTCGGTAATTGGTCACGTACTCCGTTCGATTAATTTTGTCCTTCAACCCGGGTTATGCTTTGTTATCAAGTTCCGACTCGAAGCTTGGCTTACTGGTTTCTTTTTTTTCCACGTTTCCTTCCTTTATTACTTCTTCCGTTCCTTTAGATTCGCTTGGCGCTACAATTAGGCGCCAGTGGGAGCTGTGGTATCGTATGACACGGTTGTCGCAACAAGAAGCTCGCACAGTTCTGCTGTTTGACGTCACTCATTAGGAAGGTTACGAAAGCGCAGGACCGGGCGCCAAACCAGGACCCCGTTCGTTATTCACGCCGAGGCACATTAGGTGTCTTTGTTCGAGCTAGGCATGCCACTCGCAGGCAAGTGGACCGAAAGAAAGGAAAAATTAGCCACAAAAAACACCCTGTTCACCATTTTTTTTGGTGGCTGAGACTGTTGCGCAATTTACGATTGGGAGGCCTAGCGGCAATAATGTGCTACACCTCATGTCTGCCTCGTCGCCATTCTTCGCTCATTGTGATAATATATATATATATATATATATATATATATATATATATATATATATATATATATATATATATATATATATATATATTTAACAATGTCCTTACAGGCCTCGTATGAGGCATTGGGTAAGGGGGGCGTTACAATAAGATTAACAGAGTATATAGAACATATAAAAGCATAATAGACATACATTATTAATTGACAGTGAAAAACTATATGCCTATCTTATACAAGTATTAAAAACATTGTACAACATAACAAGGTCTGAAGTGTACATATTAGAAAAAAACAAACGATACAGTTTCTTTAATAAACAATGAAAAATAATGTTGCCACTCTTGTACAAATAATAACAATACTAAAGAAATACAAGAATAATAAGCGAAATGAGCTCATAAACATATATGTATACATATATATATATATATATATATATATATATGTATATATATATATATATATATATATATATATATATATATATATATATATATATATATATATATATATATATATGTATATATATATATATATATATATATATATATATATATATATATATATATATATATATATATATATATATATATATATATGTATATATATATATATACATATATACGAACAACAGAATATGACATAGTTGGAGTTGCACAGTGTATGTTACAACGTTTCGGCTGCTGTCTTGACGTCTTGAAGTCTTGACAAAGGCTGGTACACCAGCCGAAACGTAGTTATATACACTGTGCAAATTCAACGCACGTGGTATTCTCCTTTTCTTTATTGTAGTACCGGGACCAGCGTTATTTACTTTGCCACAACTATGTATATACAGGAAGATAGGAGAGAGAGAGAGAGAGATAAAGGGGCGCAGGGGATATCTGGCTTGCAGGAAAACGTATGCGCTACTCGTTGTCGCAATTTACGTGGGCACCACTCCCTAGCAAAACGGCACCTATGACTCGTTTCTCTCTGACAAGTTCTACCGAATAGGATTGGCAGTGTGGAATGTGCTTTCACGATTGCCGTTTGCTCGCAAGATTGTGCTGATTGACGTGTCACTACTGGTCAGGAAACCCTGGGACGAGCGCCGGTGTTTAAATTTTGCCTGCGCACTTACTTGCCGTCTCTCAAATTATTTTCTTGATTTTAATTCGAAAATTTACCCCGCGGCATAAAATGTACGAAGCATTTTATATGTAAATATGCACCTTGTTCTCTTTTTTTTTATTGATATGATATAAGGAGATGTTGGCGCGCAATTTAAGGCGCCGGCTACTCCTTATCTCTTGGGTGGTTCCGTCATACATCATTCAGGGTTCACGGTTACATATCAAATAATCATTTCACACAAGCACCAGGACTTATAAAGCAACGTTTCCACAGGAAGACTATGGCAAATGTCTCCACACCTATGTAGTCGAAAGTCTCAAAAGTAGAAACGATACTGTCGCCTAATAACACATTTTCTAGTCAGCGGGTCAGCGGGTACATACAGTATACATGGCAAATGTCTCCACACTTATGTAATCGAAAGTCTCAAAAGTACAAACGATACTGTTGCCTAATAGCACATTGTCTAGTCAGCGGGTGGTATATACATCGTGTAAACAATCATTCACAGTCACAACAAAGCAGTCAACATAACATAATTCCCAAACAGATGGATATATAGAGTCACATTGAAATGAACAAAACAATGAAAGCACTAATAGCGTCCAGCGATGCCGCTGTCTTCAAAGAAAGTCTTTAGTGCTTTTAAAGCGCTCTTCTGCAAGGCCGTTGTTGGCCAAGGGCCCAAAAGTTTCCTTAAACTGAAAGGTCTGCGGTCCAATTTACTTAGCGCTGATTTAAGTCGGCATCTTGGTGTGTCGTGATGTGGGCAATCTAGAAGGAGGTGATATATATCTTCATCTACAAATCCGCAATCACATTCGGGGGTTTCCGCTCGGCCAATTCTGTGTAAGAAATGCTTTGTGTAGGCAGTGCCTAGCCTTAATCGATGAATAAGCGTTTCCGTAGTTCTATCTAATGACAATGAAAATTTGAATTCAATAAATGGATCAATATGATATAAGTCAGAGCTCTTAGAATTCTGGTCAAACCAAGTGTTTCTAGACATGTTGAAAGACGTTGTCCTTATAATGCAGCGTAATTCATTCTTTGATATTGGGAGCGGAGCCGTATCATCTTTCAGGTGCGCTTGTCGTGCTGCTTCATCAGCTGCTGTGTTGCCAGGAATGTTGCAATGCCCTGGTATCCACTGGAATGCTATTGCATGTTTTGCTTCGCTTGCCTTTGTGAGGTATTTAAGTGTTTCATATATTATACTGTCGCTGAATGTTTTCCCCTTTGTGCTGCAGAGTGATGTTAGTGCCGCCTGTGAATCGCTGAAAATTACCCATTTTTGCGCTTCTGCTACTGACAATATAAATTTTACCGCACATAGGATTGCGAACAGTTCAGCCGTTGTGGACGAAGTCGCACGAGATAACTTAAATGATTCTTGTTTGTTGAGGTGCGGTATAATTAATGATGAAGTTGAAGAGGTTGCTGTACTGGAGCCGTCTGTATAGACGTGTGTGTATCCTGAATACCGCATATATATCTGGTATAGTGCTAGTTGTTGAGCAGCTTGAATGAACATGTCTCTTTTGCTGAATATCCCTTCTACTGATAATTCAATTTTTGGAACTGCAAGCAGCCATGGAGGATATTCGATGTCTGAGTTCCAAAATTCATTTTCTGGCAATATGTGAAGATTTTCTTGAATTTCTATATGAACATAACTTCTATCTCGATTCATTATGTCTAGAGCCAATGGGTGGTTTTTATGCTGGGTTTGAAGGCGGAAATAATGCCGGCATGTTTCTGTAGTTCGCATAACTGGAAATGGTGATTGGCGAGCCTCAGCTATTACAAGAGAACTCGAAGTCGCTCGTGGAACTCCTAGACACAGGCGTAGTCCTCTAGCTAAAAGTCTTTGAAGTCTCTCTTCTAACGTGTGGGAAAGTCCGTGTAAGATGGGCGCGGAATATGCAATTTTTTGTCGTATTAATGCATTTAAACAGTCAGCATGGACGATACTGATCCGCCCCATGATGTGCCTGCAAGTCTGCGAAGTACAGTCACTATGGCATTGACCTCGTTTTCGAGTTTTTTTAAGTGGGGTGCCCAGGATAGCTGCCTATCAAGTATTATGCCAAGAAATCGATGCTGTGTGACAATCGTTAGAGGGTGTCCTTCCAGATTAAGAGTGAAATTTTTTAACAATTTAATTTAATTAATTTAATTTAACGTTAGAGGGTGTCCTTCCAGATTAAGAGTGAAATTTTTCTCTTAAATGAAGTACAGCAGTGATATATGGCGTAGAACACTGATCCACATTTGCGTGTCAGATTGGCAGCTTGAATGTAGCGCCGCATTCGACAGGTAGTGGTGCCTTCGTGAGTGTAGTCCTGGACAAATCCACAAGAGTTGCGGTAGGTCAGGCTGCCGGGCGATGGCAAGACGTGCAAGTCGCGCCGAAGGCTGGCCGATGGCCATGCGCCCATAGAAACGTTTTGCAGCTGATGTCAATGCGGCAGCTATGCGGACCCTTTGTAACGCGACCTCTTTTCAGTTTACCTGTCGAGTGGTAATCGACACTAAGTTTGATGTTGAATGGCTGGCCGTTCATTGAAAACATTGCTGGTGAGTGTAACACTATCACCGCCTAACAGCGAAGTCAACGTACACTTTAACTCCGACACAACCTTAAAAGAAGTCGGAGAATGGCGTCAATCTCGCAGTGCCAGAACTAAGTGTCAAAGCTTTTTCGTTTTCCGAGTCTCCATTGACAGAAGCGTTGTTCCGATTGGCGCTAACCAGTCCACCCTAATCCTGAGTGCAAAAAAAGTGTCTTAGTGTTACAACATTGCAGGCCAAAGAAAAAAAAGGAAGTTTAAGTGAAGCTTCGAACCAGACAAGAAATAAGCTAGTGATAAAACAAGAAAGCTGGAAAACAAAACGAATTATGCTTTAGGTTACAAACCTAAATATTAAAATTAACTTCCGGGGCTTTCCGTGCCAAAACCATGATCTGATTACGAGGCACAGTGTAGCGGGGCACTATGGAATAATTTATACCATCTGAGGTTCTTTAACGTGCACCGAAATCTAAGTACATGAGTGTCCTGGCATTGCGCCCCCATCGAAATGCGGCTGCCGTGGCCGAAATTCGATCCTGCAACTTCGTGCTTAGCAACCCAACACCATAGCCACTAAGCAGCCAAGGCGGGTCAGGCTACAAACCTGATTCAAACTGGATTGATGGACCATTCTTGGAACGTTTGAAAAGCTGAGCAACCATATACAGTTTCGTATTCCTCGCAGAAAACTTCTCTTGGCACTGAAAGGGAAACTAACAAGTGATAAACCTTACTGCCAAAGAAATGGACAAAACATCCAGTACCCGGCCTTTCCTGGGCTGTATTCGAAAGGATAAATGAAACATTAAGGTTGCGAAATAACGTGACTTTGCAGCATGAAAGTGGTGTCCAGCGATGACGCAGTGAAAATAGCTACATTAAAGAACATTTCTTCTCCAGGAGAACTGAGAAAAAAAGAATATGTTAGAGCCAGCACCACTATATATATAAAAATCAGAAGATAAAACCCCGACTATTGCGGTCCGCCTAGAGGATCTAACCACCTTGCCTTGAAAAGGAAAGCGAAGTGCAGCAATAACGAAACATGGAGTCACTTTGCGACTATAATAAATACTAAAGATAGGATGCCAATAATGGAAGCAAAAAAGACCATGGAGATTTACAAAAACGGCAAGGAAGAAGCAGGAAGGCCAATTGGCATGACAACGCAAAGGGGAGTGACTTGCAAATTGAAGCCCGAGCTGGCTGCCTGAGCAAAACAGACCTACCGGAGCACATATGCGTCACAGGATGAGAGAAGAAAAAAGACAGCCCGTAAGGATTCGTCACATCGTAATGGAATGCCGAGATATTTGTCCAGCGAGACCCGCAGGTAGTGTTCACTTTCCAGAAACGTTGGGATTCAAAGAGGGAAGGGTTAACTGGCCAGCGGTCGAGACAAGTAAGAGACGGTTGGAGTATTGGTGGAAGAAATTCAGGTAAGAGATTGATAGAACCGAAGTCATTGCAAGTGTAGGTAATGGTACAATACATTGATGGAGGTTTTAAATACGAAAGTTAAAATCGAGATCATATATGTAAAAGACTAGATACTGATAGACCTAGTAAAACCCTAATTGAATCAAGCAGACTAGGTGACTGTTAGTGCCCGCCCGTTTATAAGGCTATGCGAACACACATCATCATAATCATCATCATGCCATGGTAGCTCAACCGGCGGTGTTCCGCGGCTGCAGCAACCATTAACCTTCCAGGCCACCGTGTTCACTCCGTTGGGAGAGGATCGCTCGCGGATTAAAAGGAGCTTGCTAATCCATGCAGTCAGCGCTCCTTTCCGTTTTTTAAATGAATGGTTTAAGAGAGGGCTTAAGAACCATGATTTTCACTATCTTCACGCATATATAAATGAAACAGGGTCGGTGACAATGGCTTCGTCATCAGCTAGACCGCTGAGGTGAATGGTGGGAAGTTCGTGCCAGGGAAAGCTGATTTGCCCGAAGTCTCGCTTCTTGCAACTGAACAGTTGCCTGTGAAGACTGGCAGCGTTTACGTTTTAGTTACTGTCCGCATTTGAGTTAGCCACGCGGATGTGACAATGTCCGTTGCCTACGTGTCAAAATCACCGTGGTGTCAATCGATAATCGTTATTGAAGGCGATGTGTAAGAATTTCTCGAAAAACGTGCATTCACGTTCGTGGAGCATCATGCAAAGAAAAAGTTGCACATTTAGGGAGGAAAAAAAAAAATGCTTGTCCCTCTCGAAGTGTCAGAGAGCCGCCAAAGTAAAATATAAAAACACTCTTTCAGAAGGGAAATCATATTATACTCTTGTATAATGTAAAATATTTTTCGCCGGTGTGCCTTGAAATTTAGTCAGTTTTCCTTGCGTGTACAACCGATTGTTGTAAATAGCGGAATGTGGAAGGCTAACTCATCGAGAATTGTAGAATGTGCAAGCTGGTAACAATTCTTGATCACAGCGACGCCAAGAACCAAAGCAAGAGGTGCATAACAGGTATTACCGGACGAAGCAACTTGTCCGGTTTCACTAGTTCTATTTGAGAAACTGAGAAAATGCACGCACTAGTTTTTATAAGTGACGCCTGAAAAATTCTCTTGAATTAGCCGGCTGTATTTCCGTTTGTAGAGCAAAAATATAGTTTGTTACGATTCGCATGGATTTCGCCTAACGGTATCGTAACTATGTTTAGCACGGCAATGCATATGTAATTCTAGAGGTAACTACCATTGTATTCTAAAGGTAACTATGCGTAATGACGTTTCAAAATGACCGATGGCAATGTTCACCTACAGTGCTACTTCAATAAGATCAACAGTTCAATGTTCCAGAATATGAATTTGGGATCAAGCGCTTGGTTAATGTCAACTCCGCAATACTTTATGAAGTTCGTTATTTTTTTCGGCTTAACATAACAAAACCGACTTGTATACTCTGATAATTGTATTGAATTACGCGGATACTCTTTCCTGTAGCATGCTCAAAAATAATTAACGCGGAGCTTCATTGTATCGAGCACAACACGACACCTAAGGAGGCAAAGTACCTTCCAGCGCACTACTGCCTACGCTCAGCTTGGAAGTCTTCCCGATGAGGAAGTGCCACGTGAGCGGTGCCAGCCAATCGGGTACCCGCGTTGGCGGCTCGCGGCGTTGGTTGCGCGCGGAAATGCGATGTTTGAAAAAAATACGGAGCTTCAGGGTCTTCCTTCTGACTTTTCGTATTTCTCAGTGTTCCCCAGTTTAAATTGCCCCTTTCCTGCGTGTTGCTTTATCTTATTATTTGCTAGGCGGTCACTGCTATCTTTTCTTGTATAATTTATAAAGAACCACTTTATTCCAGCCTACCTCGTTCTGCCACATGAAGATGAAGCTTTGCAGATGATGATGATATATACATATGAGGAACACGTACAATGAAGGATGATATGTGAAGATGATGAAGATAAAATTCTTTCATAAAGAACTGCTGGAAGTTTCCGGTGAAGCGTGTTCGAAAAGATGCTGCGTCACGCTACGTAAAAAAAAATTATTGTAGGGAAATGATGTGTCAGAGAATCGATAGACTCGCACCAACATGTTAGGGATGCAGATCTTAAACTTAGAGCCCTGCAACTCACCATCGCGTGCAGACTTATTTCATTGAATGTAATAAAAGAAAAACAAAATCTAGAGAGGACGGAACGTTTGATGTGAACTGTCTGAAAAGGACATTGCGCAACAAGTTCGGGGACACACATGCATGTACGGATCCAATTTTTTCAAGGAACACTTTAGAGAAAAGATGATTTTAGCTGCATTAGTTAATTACATTTATGCCATACACCAAAAAAAAGCAACTCTTAACGGAATGACACGCTCGAGGGGCCAGTACCAAAAGAAACGTGGCGACGTCACCTTGAAGTTCCCGCACCGGTTCACCGTGATGTCATGAATTTCAACGGCGTCTACTCGTGCATAGTTATTTTGTGTTTATTCTGTAATGATGAATCCCATTGTATTCTAAATAGAGCCAGATACTGAACTTGGCAAGTCTGAATAATATTTAGTGGGTTAGAATGGCCCAAATATGACAAAAAATACTAGCTATCTGATATCCATCAAGTAACACTGACGTACTGATGAGGGGTTTCTATGCGAAATTAAAAAAAAAATATTGTACGTTGAATTCTATGAACCTTTTAGCGAGAACTTACCGGACATGGAATTTGAAACGAATAATTTGTCAGCTTGAGTTGATTTAATGCTTACTTTAGTGTCGCGTTAATGGACATAATTACATATAATTTCCCCACTATAGTTTCTTGCATAATATGCAATTCTAGTCTATGTTTGGTCAAAATTACCTAGTCAACCAAAATATTGCATGATTTGGTTTAAATTATGACGTCTTATACCCTATTACTCGTAGCGATTACGGCTAAGACACTGTCGGATTTCCAGTTGAATGCTGCAGAAATCTCTTCGTTTTTCTATAAAACGGGTGGAACCTCTTTTTTAATCGAGTCATCATCATCATCATCGCCATCATCATCATCGTCATCATCCTTTTGCCCAATGCAGGATGAAGCTCTCCCTGTGATCTCCAGTTACCCCTGTCCTGCGCCAACTGATTCAAAATTCTGCTTGCGAATTTGCTAATTTCATCACCCCACCTAGTTTTTTGCCGTCCTCGACTGCGCTTGCCTTTTCTTGGCACCCCTTCTGTAACTCTAATGGTCAAGCGGTTATCCATCCTGCGCGTTACGTAGCCCGCCTTGTTCCCTTCTTTTTCCCCCGTTAATGCTAATTAGAATATTGGCTATCCCCGTTTGTTCTCGGATCCACACCGCTCTCTTCTTGTCTCTTAGCGTTACGCCTAACATTTTTCGTACCATCCTTCTTCGTGCAGTCCTCAACTTGTTCTCGAGCTTCTTTGTCATCTTCCAAGTTTCTGCCCCAATGTTAGCATCGGTAGAATGCATTAATTGTACACCTGTCTTTTCAAGGATAGTGGTAAGCTCCCAGTCAGTATCTGGCAATGCCTGCCGTGTGCACTCCAACCCATTTTTATTCTTCTGCGAATTTCCTCCTCACGATCAGGGGCTCCTGTGAGTAATTGACCTAGATAAACGTACTCCTTCACGGGCTCAAAGGCTGACTGGTGATCTTCAACTCTGGTTTCCTTACCAAGAGTTTCGACATTATCTTTGTCTTCTGAATATTAATGTTCAATCCCACTCTTCCACTTTCTCTGCTAAGGTCATTAATAATTTATTGTAATTTGCCCCCCAGTGTTGCTGAACAGGTCAGTGTCATCTGAAAACCGTAGGTTGCTATGATATTCGCCCTTGATCCTCACTCCTAAGCCTTCCCAGTTTAATAGCCTGAATACTTCTTCCAAGCATGCAGTAAACAGTACCGGAGAGATTGCGTCTCCTTGCCTGAGCCCTTTCTTTATAGGCGTCTTTTTTACTTTTCTTGTGGAGAACCTTTGTAAACATTTTACAAGATATTTACGTATGCCTCCTGCACTCCATGATTACCTAATGCCTCTTTGACTGCTGGTATCTCAACTGCATCAAACGCCTTTTCATAATATATGAAATCCGTACAGAGACCTTGATTGTACTCAGCAGACTTCTCAATTGCCTGATTGATGACATGGATGTGATCCATCGTAGACTATTCCTTCCTGAAGCCAGCCTGTTCTCTTGGTTGATTGAAGTCAAGCGTTGCCCTTATTCTATTGGAAAGTATCTTGGTGAATACTTTGTACAATACTGAAAGTAAGCTAATGGGCCTATTGTTTTTAAATTTTTTAACGTCTCCCTTTGTGTGGATTGGTATAACGTTGGCATTCTTCCAGTTCTCTGGGATCCTTGAAATCCCGAGACATCTCGTATAAAGGGCCGCAAGTTTATCAAGCATAATATCTCTTCCGTCTTTAATTAAGTCGACGGCTATACCATCTTCTGTCGCTTTTCCCGGGTTCATGTCTTGGAAGGCTTCTAACTTCATCGCTAGTTATAGAAGGAGTCGCTATAACCTGTTCATTAATATTTCGAATGGAGGTATCGTGGCTGCTCTGCGTACTGTGCAGGTCAGTATAGAAGTCTTCCACTGCCTTTTACTATATCTTCAATATTGCTGGCGATATTACCCTGCTTATATTTCAGAGCATATATCTTGGTTTGTCATTTGCCAAGTTTTCTCCTCACTTATTTCATGCCGGGTCCATTTTTTTACTGTTTCCTCGGTTTCCTTATGTTATAATTTCGAATATCCCTTAGTTTTTCCTTGTTGATCAGTTTTGACAGTTCCGCGAATTCAAGCTGAGTTCCTAAGTTGGACACTTTCATTCTTTGTCGTTCCTTTATTAGGTCCTTTGTTACTTGGGAGAGCTTGCCTAATGGTTGCCTTGGTGCCTTACCTCCCACTTCAAATTCTGCTTCGAAAGCTAGTCTAGTTACGGTTTCATTCATTACCTCTGTGTCATCTTCGTTTCTCTGTTATAAGGATGCATATTTTTTTGCAAGTACCAGCCTGAATTGGTCTTTTACCCTTACTGCGTCTAGGTTGGCCTGTTTGTTCTTGACCAATTTTACTTTTTCCCTCTTCAAACTGAGGTGAATTCTAGACCTCACTAACGTATGATCACTGCACTTTACTCTGCCTAACACTTCTACATCCTGCACTATGCTGGGATTGGCAAAAAGTATGAAATCTATTTATTTCCTGTTTCTTCATTAGGGCTTTTCCATGTCGCCTTCCTGTCGCTAAGCTTATTGAAGAAAGTATTCATTATTTGGAGCTTATTCCCTTCCGCGAATTCTACCAACATTTCTCCTCCAGTGCTCGTAGAATCAATGCCCTAGTTGCCAGCTGCTTGTTCACCAGCCTGCTTTTCCCCCATTTTTGCATTCAAGTCGCCCATGACGTCATACTGAGTTTTCCCCTTTCTCAACGTTAATTCAACATCTTCATCAAACTGTTCTGTTTCTTTATCATCGTGCCTGGAGGTTGGATCATAGGCTTGTACTACTTTTATTCTATATCTCATATTTAGCTTCATTACGACTACTACTACCCTCTCATTAGTGCTGTAGAATTTGTTAATGTTATCCACAACGTCCTTATGGATTAAGAATCATACCCGGTATTGTTTCTTTTCTGGAAGTTCTCTGTAGCAAAGGGCGTGGCTGTTAGGCAGCCCTGTATAAGCCTGACCAGTTCTGCAAACCTCACTAAGGCCAGTAATATCTCACGCAATGCCTGAAAGCTTCTCAAGTACTCCTGCTAAGCTAGCTTCACTCGAGATCGTTTGTGTCTTGAACGTTGCCAGGTTCAGTTTCCAGTGGCGGGCAGTTCGGGACCAGAGATTCTTGGCGCCCTCTGCTGCGATGCAGGTCTGACCGCCGCATTGGTCGGGTGCTCCGCAGCTGTTGGGGGCTGAGGGCCATGGGCTAATTGTGGGTGTCATGAGGCAAGTAGTGGCCGAATACTGCACCAGGGAGGCCAATTCCTGTTCTGATGAGGGTGTGTCTTACGCGGAAGTTTCGTGGGCCTTCCAAATTTGGTTGCACCTGGACTAGTATAGCCTCGCAGGCTCTCGGCCTTTTTTCTTTTTTTTTCCCGGCGTCAGATGCCACTCCAAGCCTGAAGATGTAGTGAACTGGACGAGGTGGTAGCTCAATGTTCTACCTCTGCTACACGTTACCACCTCAGTCACATAGCTACGAATGGAACACATCCAATGGGACACTTAAAAGAAAAAAAAAAGAAAAAGGAAAGGATTTGAACTTCCGACTGTTGCAATCGAGCAACCGAGGTAGGTCAGTAAGATGACCCTGTAGACGGCAACGCCACCTTATGGCACTGAAGACCAGCCCAAAGGATCCTACATGCCTAATATCCTTCCTTGAATCATCCGTAATATTCCTTCGCATCACTTTATTTTAGTACAACTAATTGTTGTGGTAACGATAATAAATACTCGCACTATTCATGTATCTAATAAGACAAGGTCCCATTTCAGTATAGGTATCTGGGGCATGTTTATACAAACTTACACGACAATGTCAATAAGCTTAAAAGACCAATAGTGTACTACTGCTACTGCTGCTACTACTACTACTACTACTACTACTACTACTACTACTACTACTACTACTACTACTACTACTACTACTACTACTACTACAACTACTACTGCTACTACTACTATAAGATTCGCCGCTCCTACCAGTCGGCTATACCCTAGCGCATCCTCTTGATAGACTATCTAAGAGATATGCTATGTCGATGAGGCCGCACTGTCACTGGCGATCCTACTTTGATTCTGAGATCCGTTCTACTACTAATAGCTGAATACTAATGCCACGTCACATTCTGCAGCACTTTTCGTTTCTCCTATGTTTCCAGCAAAGCTGTGTAGTGATTTCATCCGCTTATTTTCAACAACTGCAGAACATCATAGCATTCTATTTCAGTTTCTTTTGCGCGACCTCCTACATTTGCCTCCACGTAAGTTTCTTTGTCCTCTGTGATTATTTCATACACCGTTAGGCACAGACTTGAGTGCCTAGCGACCTTATTAGCACTCATTCTTTCTTCAAGTCCTGAGCGCTGAGGCTGCTGGAGCGACAAATTCCAGTACGGTACTCTCCCGGTTATGAACCGGGTAAGGTGGTTCTTTGCCCGTCATTCGTGGTATTATGGTAGGACAGATGCTAAAGGAGAATGGCTGTCGTGAAGAAGACGACGAGGTGCTCAATGGGCTTTTGGCGCAAGCGGGTGCTCGTATTGGTTCCTGGCGAGTCTGATCTTGGAAATACGCTTTAGATGATCTCTTTCTATGTGTTTATTCAAGCGTAACGTTTTGGCGGGGGCACCGATAGAGGTGGCGGTCCTCCACACGTACTAATATTTTTTCGCTCTTATTACGACGCCGTATTGCGTTGCCTGGACATCATGATCATTCCGCGTTACACCGGTTGCCTGAAACGTCATTTCAAGTTTTGAGTTATAGGTGCTATCGATATTTTGCGTTAAAAAAATATCGGTTGCTGAAAAAGAAAGAAGAAAGCGAACAGAAGAAAAATACGAGATGTTTGCCATATGAAAGATGTTCCAAACTTTCTTCCTGACAGATGCAAACACGCGTGGTCGTTGTAAGGGTCGATTGGATGGACCTGCCGACGAAAATTGGCTGGTTGGGAAAGCGAACGACGCCCGATATGCAAATATTCCGGTCTTTATTCGCTGATCGAAAAACTCTTTTGGACATCCCATCTCATAATGGATTCCCCCATGACGTTCTTTTCATTTTGTTCCGCCTGACAGACGTTCAATTTTCCTCACTTGTCGCACCGAGCGACGCTTGCGGCAAGCCGTACCACGCCCCTGCGCGAGTACAAAAATGAAGAAAAGAGAATCGTAATGCGCTAGCACCTTTGTTTTTAGGGTGACTCGGAACATTCGTGTTTCGTCCTGGGGCGAGAGTGCCTTTATCTAGCATGAAGGCTGGTTAAAATCGAAAGCGATATTGAAAGAAATGAAGCGCAATAAAAAGTTCATATGCAGATCAAGGTGTTCTAAAGGAATGAACCAGCAGAAAAAAAAATAAAGAACCCCCCCTAACCAAACAAAGAAGAAGTTGGAGCACAGCCTCCGGGGACCTTATAGTCTCCTGTCCATCGCTTCAAAGGCGTTCAATTTTCGTTAGCAGCGGATGCTGACAGCAATTGTCATTTCCTGCTCAAGTCACAACGAAGTGTCCCGACCTCGACCTGTCATGTTATAGACGCCGAGCCGCCATAGATGTGCGTTGTACTTTGGTTTTGCCCTGCAGGTTCCTTCGCATTGTGCTCTTGAGGTCCGTTTTGTTTCCGGTGTTACCTTTTTCTGCCCGATCGTCCTTTGTTATCAATGCAATAATCATCACCCGTTTGTTCCTGACAGCTAAGGCGTAAATTGTCGCCATACTTTTGCTCCGCACTGCGGGCAATTTACTGTCTTGAGACTGAGTTCCTTACGTCCCAAGGATTACTTGCTCATGGAAAGTGCTTTGGTTCACGTAGCTGAAAAGAAGAACACAGATGAACAGAGCACTACTTCCAACTGACAGTTTATTCCCAAATTAGTGAAATATCATAGGTGATAAAAAAAGGATTGCCTCTCTCTACCAAGCTGGGCCTTGTCGCATGACCCTTTGGCGGCGCGCGATGAAAGAGAAAAGAAAATGATAGGCGACCCTAATCTTTGACTCAGGTGTCTCTTAGTAGCACTCGCACCTCGGCGTTGGTATTCTTTAGGTTAACTTTAGGCGAACCCGACGCACGAACCGAACTCGGAGGCAACTGTTTTTCATTAATTAGCCGGTTAAATATCATGCCACCTTCTTGTGTGTGACGGACATCATTAGTGGCGTCATTACTACCGCTTTCTACTTCCGGGATTTCATTAATTTCGCCAAAGTCGTGATCACGTGGCGGGTCTCTAAAGTCTACGATTCTGTGCTTTGGTGTGCGGTAATGAGTGATTCCTAACCAATTGTAATTATTCCAGAGACTTCAGTAACTTAACTTCTAACTAAACTTATGCTCTGATATTGTTTCTATAATGAAACCCATGAATTTTCTACTGCACTATTTTTTTCTATTTTTTCTTATTTATTTTGAATTTAGTCCCCGGTTGTCTTAAGAGGTGAACCTGAAATACTGCGCAAGAAACAAGAGTGTCACCCGATGCTTGTGCCACTAAAGAAATCACGCAGGAACTCAGTCTAAGCATGCGTAAGCATTGTGTCGATTGCTTTTCTCCATGCAGTCCGGTGTCCTTATCCTTGTTATGAAATTTGATCAACTAGCATAAACCTTTATCAACCCTTGCTGGTCGTTATTCATCTTGTTGGACGAGGTCCGATCCTTATCAACCATTATCAGTTGTTACAAACCTTATAGACTCGATCAGAGCCTTGTCAACCCCTATGGATCTATTTCAGCTTTATCACTATCGATCCGTTTTTTATCTACACCTATATGTCCTCGTCAAAATTATAGGACAGGATCCGACCCTTATGAACTCTTATCGGTGCTTATCCACCTTATTAGAATTGTTCAGACCATTATAAGCCCTTATCGCTCTTTAGCACCTCATCAATCCGCGTCAAACTATTATCGACCCCTCATCACTCCTTATCATCCTTTTAAACTCATTGACTGCTTATCTGCGTGTGTTGCGCGACGTGAAGCTCATGAGCCCTAAGAGGTCAGTAGCAGTTCGGGTTGGTCATAGATGGGTCGGCGAAGGAACGCCCCAACGGAAGGTGTATCTAACGACGACCGAAGCGCATCGACGATGCGGCATGTTTGAAATTAAATTCTTGCAAAATAGGAATTTTCGTGATGTCTAGAATACTCCAGGTCGGCTCTACACGTAGTTCTAGACATGCATTTTATTCTTACATGACCAAATCTTTCAACAAAGCCTCCATAGAAACTTTTCTCCTTTGACATTTATTTTTGACTGCCGGTACAAAACATTCATGTGGTAAGATATATTCGCCTTATGAAAGCGTGTCTAGGACACTGGTCTTCTGAGTGGTGGGTCGTAGGTTTTCTTTTCTTTAAGTAGCGGTACGGTATTTTCATTAATTGAATCTTTATTGTTCTTTGTTGCACTAAAGAATGCGCTCAAAACAATGGTTGGACCCATAGCCAGCGGCTAGTAAAGGGTCCAATGGGGAAATATATATGAATTGCAGGCAACCATTTGTCAAAATTAGAGACATCAATACAAAGAAGCTTGTAGGAAACGTGCAAACAAGTTTATAGTCACTCTAAATACTCGTTAGAGTACCAATTGCCAGAAGTAATGAAATTGTGTAAACTAACAACTAGTAAATCTAACAGGAGCGCATTGAACTTATACAAGGACTATAGCAACGTAAATTGAATGGATACTATTACATTACATTACATTACATTACAAAGATGACAAATAGTATCACATCTCTCAGATCACAAAGAATGCATAATATTACAAACGCATAGATCACAGAGAATGCATAATATCATATCACATCGCCAAGCAATATCAGATCACTAACAAAATATGGGTGTAGGTATGGGATTACGTGCAGCTAATATCAACTGTAAGCGCGAACTCGAAGTGTGTCATTCATTTTAAGGTAGTGATTTTTTACTGCAATGGAAAAGTCGTTGGCAATTTTAAGGTCATACGGTAGACTAGTACAGATTTTCTCACCACCTAACTCTAGCACACGCTCACCACAAGCGTTTCTTTTTACGGCTAAGTTAACATTTCCAAATGTATGGCTCCTTGTGGCGCGTGTAGGAATATTAAATGTTGGTATGTCAAACGGAAGGTTGTTTTTTACTATGTTGTGGATGCACTCAGCATTTTTTACGAAGTCTTTTTTGTTTATGATGCTTCGGTGCCGGTGGCACGCTTCGGGATTTAGAAAAAAATGTGCTTCTTCTTCTTCTTTAGTCTTATAAGTTTCCTGTGAAAATAAGTGTGTGATATGTTAACGCGCAGCGAAATGTAAGCTATGTGAAAGCGAGTTAGTTCCAGCAACGTTTCGTTGTAATTCAGTTTTCATTTACCGCTCTAAATGAAATGTTTTCAAGAAAGGATTCAGGAAATGTTCGCAGGTTGTCATTGATGGCGTCAAAGTTAGCTTTATTACAGTTCAATATATGATTTGGAATCACATCGCGTGTGGTAGATGGTATGTTGATTGGTAATTGTAGCAGGCGATGGTCACTAAGTCCATCTATGCTGGTTATACGGCTGAGTTTCTGGAGCAGGTGACGTAACTAAATCTAATATGTTTAAATGTCGAGTGGGTGCGTCCACCGACTGAACCAAGGAAAAGATAAGTGTGAGGTTGATAAAATCACAACAGTTTCGGGAACATGGAAACAAATTAAGCCAGTCAATTGTATGCACCTCTTCAGTCAAATCACCGAAGAGGCGCATATCGGCTTTTGGAAACTTGTTTCTTGGCTGTCAGGCGGTTGGTAGCAGACGCCAAACACGGCCTTTGATGTTTTGTGCTCTAAAGGAACCACATGGCCAGTTTCGGGTACCTTTATTCAGCCAACGCGGCCCAAATGCGAAAACACACTTTGGAATCCCTGACGTCACGCTGACGTACCGGCGCTGGGGTTTCGGCACGAAATTCAAATACTGGTACTTGGACCTTCATTTTCTTATCTAATAATCAAACCATTTCTTTTAAATGACTGCCTGTAGGGTTCTCAAACAATGCTTCATTAGTCTAAACTGATTTATTGTTTCGCTTTAGTGTCTCTTTAAATAAGGTGATCGGCGGCAAGGACGCTTTCGGCTTTGATGGAACGCCTCGATTCGACGCCACAAACACGAAACTTGAGCGCAGCACCAAGCTAATTAAAGAGCCGCCATGAACCTGCATGTCGTAGCCATCTTTGTTCATTTGGACAATGTAGCCAGCACAAGTAAAAGATTCCGGAGTTGATAAATAGCGATTTGTCTTACGTGACGGACGGACGGTCGGACGGACGGACGGGTTTCCTCACTGGGTAGGCACAGAAATGCCTACGCATTTAAAAAAGGAAAACGTTTCCGTAGGACGAAACTTAGTAAGGTTCGTCCTATACGGAAGCGTTTTCGCGACGCGAGTATTGATCGCGAAAAGTCTTGTCTCGGGTAAAGTAAACGCTAATCATTTAGCAGCCGGATGTCTAAGGTGTTTTTCTGGACCTTGATACGAGCGTGAAGACTTGAATTTTGTTAATCTTATGCTAAACTCTGTTATTGCTAAAACTGAAGGTTATTCCAATATTCCATGCACGCCAGCGATAAATGCAGTTGCGTGAACGTCGCCACTTGGAGAAATAGCCAGAAGTCGGTGGTTGAAACGCCATATATACGAAGGGGTGGGGATGCTTGGGCGTGTTGGTAGTTTATGTTTAAAATAAGGACAGCGTTAGAGACAAGGTAAAATGAAGAAAGACACACACAGTGCATAACGATGCTAGAAGTCAGCTATGTGTGTGTATTTCCTTCGTTTGCCTCTGAATTTCGCGCGGTTCTTATTTTAGTCATAGATACGTCGTGCATCCAGTGAGCGCTCATCCGCTCTACCTGGCAGACGTCGCATGCTGTATAGGGCGGCATCCCAGGCACCCCGCTCCATCACCGATTTCATTTGAAGAGCCCAGCTTAACCGGGACATTCGCGGCTCCGGCCAATTAGGAGTTCCGAAGCTCCTTGCATGACCAGCTGACACTTGAAAATTGTAGGTTTTTGTAGCAGTTTGCAGAATGTTTGATCTATATCCATGCAGTCCATGGACGGTATTATCATCTTCAGAGTCATCATGTTTCCTTAGCAGAAGAATGTCGCCAGAAATCAAAACAATTTGGTTCCACTCATGATCAAATCGCACGTCCGCGACGGGCTATAGCCGCTGTGGCGTCGCTATACCGTCATTTTCGATATTTCATTATCATGTCATGTAGGGTGGCTATCACCAAAGTATCGAGGCTGGCTGAGCCTTGAAAAAAGCAATTTATTTATGTGCATTCAGGGCTCTCACCTTTCAAATAGCAACCTTGCACAGAAACACCGCGCTACCAGTCTGCATGCGTCCGTGTGTGCCTGCGTCCCGGACGCCCATATTTTAATTGAGAAATATAAATCTAACTAGGTAAATGACTAAGGCCACTGCGAGGGATTTGCAAACGAAAGAATGAAAGGAAAAGAGCATAAATGCATAAAAACAACGACCGCGTTTCCTATACTTAAGATCACTAAATACTTGCAGCTTTCGAGAATACTCGCACTAGTATGCGACAGGGAGAGTATAGCCAAAGATGCCTGATTTACATATACATTCGGTAGTACCTATACCGAGCCCTCTTCGATGGTGCGTGAGGGAGGATGACTCTCAATATGCTTCCTTTTAGAAGAACGAGCACGCTTAGCAGAATTACTTAGAATATTTAACGCAGGGCTTTCGTCGTCGCGGAAAGCTGGCGAAATGATGTACATGAAAGAGGCTGGCCCCTGCGCACGCGTATACAATGACGTGGCTTCTCTTTCAAAAAGCCAGGAATGGTGTCACGTGTTCATCTAGCCTGCAGAAATGTTCTTTGCATCCCATTCCGCGGTCTATTCTGATGATTCTTGCGAGTGTTGATTTTGCCTTTCATAAGCGGCTCGTTAAAACTCTCGTTATGGAGAACTTTCGTTCAGCGAAAGCCACGCGCATCTCCTTGCTGCGACCGTCACCGATACCCGTATGTAGAGCACGGGACTAAGGCTTGACAAGCGAACAGTTTTCTTTCTACGTCGCGAGCAGCTCCCACGTCGCTTGGAATACGAGGTCACGTCAAGTCCCACGAGTCGTGTGGTTCGTGTTCTAAGCAAACTTTAGAAGCTACAAACGCTACTTAAGATGTTTCGTGGTAGCAGAAAGCACGTGCTGTTTCTGCGAGAAGCCGATTCAAATATTCCGAGAATAAGAAATGCAGAGAAAAACGTGCAATGAAATGACAGTCCATTCGCCACCATTCTCCATCGTTGGCCAACTATAATAGAAACGTTTTTTCTCCTGCCTCAGTAGGTCGCGTTGGCACTCGTTGACAAACATCCCTGTCGCGCCACTAGCTGCTGCAATCCCCCGGGGAATCAATGGCAATGACAGCTGGCTCATTTCTGTACAAGCTCTTCGTCATGCAATGACTCTAAAAGGGTGTCGTTCAGGCTTAAAAAACCCAGCACCGCGTAGGACAAAAATGATTGAAATAAACTATGGCTTCCTTCATGTACGGAGTATGCCGGGACCATCGTACTGCTCAGCAAAGGCGGGAACCCAAAACTAGGCGGAACGTAAGCACCACAAGCTTACAGGTGTTGCCATTTTATATAAGTTCTGGCTTTTCTACAAGCGTCCTTATTTGGCTTTAATATGCTTAGTTACGTATCATGCGGTAACTGCATAAGCAATTAGGAAAGCCTCTTTTCCAAGGTAACGATCGAGACGGCTCATTAGCATCTTTACAGCGCGCCACTAATAAGGACGCCTCGCACGCAAATTAATAAGCAATTCATTGAAAAGGAGTACGCTTCCTTCTGTATGCAAAAATTTCCCATGAGCGTACTGCTCTGAACGCTGTATGTTATTGCAAGCCATATTTCTTTCTTTCTTTCTTTCTTTCTTTCTTTCTTTCTTTCTTTCTTTCTTTCTTTCTTTCTTTCTTTCTTTCTTTCTTTCTTTCTTTCTTTCTTTCTTTCTTTCTTTCTTTCTTTCTTTCTTTCTTTCTTTCTTTCTTTCTTTCTTTCTTTCGTTCTTTCGTCTCAGTTACCTCATTAAACAGACCACCGTGAATTAATTTTGATTGCAGCCATGCCAAGTCATGTTCTCGGCCATCAGTCTGTGTGCATACATTCGGTTAATAATTTAATCGTATTGAACGATAATTAAAGCTTAGATCCCACACTGGAGGTAATGCATACATCAATGCGCCCTCCCAGAGATACCACCTGCAGAGGAAACGCTGAACGATCCAGGAGATTGATTGAGCTTCGGGGTAGGTTCTGCCATATTTTATAAACACTGTGGTATCGGCAAAATAATACCGGTGTCACACGGCCAATTTCGATCGCGATTGAACCCTATTGGGATCGAAATCGTCGACCGCGATTGGCTCCTTTTCGTAGCTTGCGCAAAGAAGCCAATCGCGACCGAGAAATTCGATCCCGATCGGATTCGGTCGCGATTGCAAGTGCACTGCGTGACACTCGTATACCTTTCCAGAAAATATCGTCGGAAGGACTGGTGCAAGATTTTGTGGGCGTTTTGAAAGCGTCAGACATTTCGCTAAAAAAATTTGGTCCATTAAACAACTTGGTCCATACCGAAATGCGCGTTTAAGTGGCGCAGAAGATATACCTGCATCTCGTTAACAAGCGCTCTCGGGCAAGGCGAGTTCTTTTAAGACGTTACACAGCTATTTTCATACCGCATAGTAAACACGACGATGTCGTGAGGCTTAATCCCCTAATAGCGGTGTACCGCGCCGTGGGAGCACTTATCCGGATTCATGTTAGCAGTCATGAGCACGCTTGCTTGATGTGTTACACAAGCGTTGAATCCCTGCTACAGCCCAATAATTACCCAAGCTTCAAGTGCTTTGAGTACAAAGTACACTGGACGGCTATGGAACGCTTTGAGCTAGAAATGCGCCAAAACGGCAGCTTTCGTAACAGTTTTGTTGTAAAACATAGATACACCACTGAACCGAAAGTAATACGTTGCACAGGTTGCTCCAAGAAGCTTTCGCGGCGAGTGCGATTTGGAGTCCCGAGTTGACGCACTGGTAAGTCCCCAACTGCTAGAGTGCATAGTTGCTTGAAAAACAAAGAGAGAGTTCAGAGATGGCATTTAGAAAGCTCTTACGGTCGCCCACCAGTAATGATAGCGATCACAGTGTGAAAGAGATCGGTAACGCGGTGATGGCCAATCCCAGACGGGACTTGCGCAACATATGTTTGGGAATACGGCCCAATTATGGGGGTTAGCCACCCGTATAGCAGTTGGATCTCATGGCTAGTAGTAATAGTAAATTTCGAATTTCAAGTGGTGATCGTTAGGTTCAGGACCGCAGAACGAGGAGTGGAACAAAAAATGACAGGCGCGACACTATATAAGAGATTGCACTGTGCAATCTCTGTGTTTCACGTCTTAGTAGATTAGAAGACAGCTGTGTGGATTAGAACGCGAATGCAAGTGTTGGACGTTCCAGTTAGCCTTAAGACACCGAAATAGAGTTGGAACAGGGGCTCCGGAAACGAGAGTAAAATGGGTGCACGCGCCTTCATAAATTTCATAACAGAGTGGCAGTGATCCCCCCTCACATCCCTTCCACCCCCCCCCCCCCAACCGCACACACATAGAGACATTCGCCCTGTAGTGGAACAAAAATTGGATGGTGATGAAGATGACTAAGCTTCTGTTCTCGTTCAGAACCTAGCGCAGGCGTTTAAAGTGGAAAGCTGTAATTGGAGTTCGTACTGCGTTACTTATTGATCAGAGGCGTTGTCCTGCATTTAAAGAAAATCAGTTCTCATGATTATAATAAACATTTTTTCCGCTAATCACAACCTCGGTAAGTTGTCTCAAGATTGGAGGTGCCACCTGATAAACTACTCATGGCCTTGATCGTGTAACAACAACAACAACAAAAAAATTAATGTGATTGTTTTGTGAAAAACAAGTCAGAAATGAAGCAATAATCATAAAGTAACACTATTTATAAATTTGTTTTACAAAGATCATGTGTGCAGGCTTTGCTTTGAGAACACTTTCCCTTCGACTAATTTCTTATGAAGGCCTGCTACATCCATCAGGCTGCGTTATTTACCAAATTCACTTGGTGTGTGCTTGAATCAGCAGCTGCGCAAAGTGTTACCACTAACATTTCAAGTATTAAAGCGATGGAGAACTCCAACCAAAATTTACTTAAAAGCCCCTACGTATCGGAGCCCGTCCGGCTCCTTCCTGAGGGGTGACATGGCGTGAGCCGTAACAGTGCTTATGTGCGTGTTCGGCGCTTTGACATGCGCGCACACACTTTTCGTAGACCTTGAGAGTAAACGTCTGTAAGGTCTACTTAAAAAAAGAAACTGGTTGAGGTTTTCCTTCGATTTCATTCAGTTGTCCCTAACCAGGTAGGTATCTGCCGAATGTTTACCGTTAACATCGGAAATACTTAGTTAAAATTCGTAATCACAATGCGGATAATAAAGGAAACAGAGCAGTAATTAAAAAGGTTTTGAAGTACGATATTTAACATGTAATCGGGAGTTCGACGGCAGTCCTTCTGGTCGTGATGAAACATGACAAAGATATACACCGACCAAATAAAACTTTTTAAGAACAAGACGCTTCTCCTTCCATACGGAAGCCTCGTTCACAGTACGCACTGCTTAAACAAACGTCTTTATGTGTTAAGATATGAAACGTTGAAAAAACAACTCTAAGTTGATGTTCAATATACTTCGGTTCCATCTGTTTATGTTCAGAAAAAATAGTCCAACATACATTCTCTAACACTTGCAATGGGCACACTGGTCGCTACTTACTGACAAGAAGCAGTACGTTTACTCAGCAATGCAGATACGTACAGCATTTTTTAAGCATTTATAGGCGGAGGCTGAGAGCAGTACATCTTGCCAAGTCGTCAGAATAAGGTTACTAGTTCGCTCACTTAGCTTTATAGACGTTGACTTACTGTATGCAAGTTGTGATTATTACGAGCCAGTGTAGATACTATATTTAACCGTGATCAATACCAAGTTAACTATCTTCACCGCCCTCTGCAGCATACTTGCTTGCTAAAGCAAGCAAGCACAGACGAAAAATATATTTTTTTTTATTAAAATAACAGCATTCGAAGGTATCGCCCTTCTGTGCGCGGAGAGTTATACCGCAATGAAAAAACAGCAGGCAAAAGAGGATAGAGGGAGGATTTCTGGGAAGCGAGGAACCGATCGCCAACTTTAGGCAGCCCGTACCTGTGCAACTTGTTAAAGAACAGTCACGTGGGTGGTTTATCCGGAGAGGATGGAGCGGGATCATAATGGCATTGTTTCCAGTGAACGTAAGTTCCATCTCCATGCGGGCAGCAAGAGCGACCTCGGCTATATATACGTGCTTGTGAAAATGCTCAACTAGTAATCTTTTGCGCGTTTCGAGGACCTTTCGGGATTTCAACCTCTACCAACTGCACTGGGGTTTCACTTGACCGTGCCTACACTGACGGGAGTTGTGACATCACCGTAATGTGGTGGATTCCTCGTTTAGCAAGGAGCTCTTCTCTCCTTTCTAATTAACTGGATCTTCCACGAAGGTCAGCAATGTAAGAAAAGTTTGCACCCTTTGACGCTAATGTTATGCCCAAACATTAATAATCATCTGACTTGCGCGATTTTGCACTGGCGCAAGCTGCACCCTTAAGTGTGTTTGCTTGTGTCCGTAACTTATTCCTTTAGACCGATATGAAAGGGTGATATTTTGGATTCGCACACTTTCCTAAAATGTGTGTTTTGCCGAAATGCACACCACGTTTTACTTCTACAGCGATATATTTTATTCTACCATTACCCTATTCTTTCGAACGTCCACCGATGTAATCTAGAAGTGCTTTCCGAGACGTATATAAAAAAAGTAAAAAAAAAGCCGCCCAGCCTGGATTCGCACTGAGGACCTACAATCTGCCAGTTTGAAGTGTTCCTTCTCGACCACTCCGATTTCTATCCTTTTTATTGTGTGCGTTCGCTCTCCATACAGTCATGTTTCAAATATTAGGAGCTATTCACGCATGCCAGCCAATCATTGGCCGATTGAGAAGTTTTAATACTATATTAAGCATTAAAGTGGCTCCATTTGGTTGAGCAATTCGGGTAAAGGGTTTTGATGTCTACATACTCCAAGAAATCTTGTCATAAGTTGTCGGAAATGTAGACGACATAATCTAACATGAATATTCCCATTAAACGCTACCAAGCGCTCCTTACAAATGCTATACAGAGCAATGAGCATGAAAGCAACAAATTATACGTCATCCTCACAAGGTACTGGAAGAAATCTTATACCAGGTGCATGCAGCGGCAAGTTCTTTTTAATAGTTCTCTGTAATACGTCCTAACAAAAGTCGCCCTTCCTGCGGTCTAGGAAGACGTGTTCAATGGTCTACCGATTGCGGCATGCATATCAGATAACGCCCCAAGGCGCATACAGCCTCCTGTCCTGCATCCATGTTTTGACCGCCAGTGTATCTTAGTGCAATTGAAAGAAAGAAAGTTCAGGAGCAGGATGAAACAAATATTTTTCATTTTTCATTCCGCGTAAGACATTTTTTCTCTGACCACTCCAGCCAAACAGCTACCAGGAATAATAGAGCACCTTGACATTATAGTAGCACTTCTAACTCTTCTGATAGGCTGACGCGACCTTCTTAAAAAAATTTAGCTGAAGCTAGCAGTAAGATGGGAAAGCAGGAAGGAGATAAGAGGACAGACTAATTGACTTTCCATTTTACGACTGGGACACTTCTCTTTCAGAATGCATTTTGCGGTAGAAGATTTCTCCGCATGTAGCTGCGAATGTTTATAATGACCGATACTGTATGGAACAGCGGGATACTTACAGGGCCTAATGTTTCGCCGGGCCCGCTGCTACAACAGAAAGAAAATGTCCTTGAAGAAATATGATTGGCTTACATGCTATGATTCCCTGACGATTGGCAGCTCTATAAAACAACTTCCAGCTGGAACAACTAAAACGAAGGCACTGGTAGAAAGAGAAAGGCAGGGTAGGAAATAAAAGTAAAACAATTGACTAGCCATCATGGTCCTGTCAAAGGGGATGTACAGCGAAGCTGTTGAAAACCACCACTATACAACAGCTGAGAGGGGATATGCAATGCTTTATTGCTCATTTATTCCTCCGGCGCATAATTCAGCCACAGGAGAATGTGGATTCATTATGAAAAAAAGGGGTGAGGCGTGCTGACAGGACACAAGAGAAGAGAAGTGGACAACACGAACGCCGAATGTGGACGTGCGGATTTCCGCTGTGCTGGAATTCCATGGAAATTCGACCAGTACCCCGCCGCTGGTCGTATTACGATTTCTTTTCCGTTCGCCAATCCTCGTGCTCACGCTGCTCTTCGGGAGTCATAAGTATGCGTTGCGTACCCATAGCGGTGTTGCAACAACAATGAAGTCAGCTGCTGGCTGGGTCTCCTTTATATGAAAGGCTAGTGACGTCACCCCCCACGTCGCAAGCTGTAGTCGCAGCGGCAGCTTCTGCATCAGTATTATTTACCGGAAAACGTATGCTGGGAGCGCTACGTGCTTCGCATTGTTAACAAGAGAGCCTTATCATCAATTACGTGATATGGTCTCGTGTTTTATTCTTGTTCTTTGTTGACCCGAATGCTGTGCTGTACGCTGTGCGCGTGATGCCAAATAATATATGCACGTATCCCGTTAATCGCTGAAAGCTTTTATTGCCATGAGGACGACACCGCGAAAGATGCCGACCAACTAGAGGCGAACAGCTTCGCTGTAAACGCTCCGTCTTTCCACTTTACTACCGAGGACGCCATGTACATGAAGTAGCAAGTATACAGTCTAGTGTGACTTGAAGTTTATCGCACCAGCATCGACCGTCCTAGCGGCCCGTTTTGGAAGAGTGAAAATCAAGATTTCGCATTATTCTCTTCCTAGTTGGCTGTTCCATGCTACAACAATCACACCCGCAAAGAACTCGCCACCCTTTCTTTCTGTATATAATACCGAAGAATACCTAAAGCGCCATACAATCACTGCCTGTTGCGTGAAAAAAAAAAGACAAGAAAGAAAGCACCTTCCTTTGACGAGAGTGACCGCAGCTTAAGGAACAGCAAAAAGAGTGAGAGAACCTAGCCTGATACCTCTCTCTCCTCGAAAAAGGATTCTGGTCCGTAGCGCTGTACTTATTCTTGGTCGACGCTCATGACATAACCATCAAATTGTGCTAGACTGTACAGCCTTAGTCCTGCCACATGGCGTGCTAGAAGAATGACTTGGCGCAAATGGCTGGGAAATAGACACTTATGACTGGTTGCATGCTTGAAATTTTGAAGCGCCTCAGCGCCCTTAAATTCTGCAGAGTGTACGTTTTGCTCACGGATGCACCCCTTTTTCGAAAATTTCTGGGAAATAAAGGGTGTAATAAAGGTATTTCGACATCTGATCCACCCTCGAGGTTGTAAATTTCCTGAGTGTGTTGCTGTCTTTTAAGCTACGCGCCCGGCACTTCCAGGTTGCGCATGGAACGCGCCTTATCAAGGTGACATATAGTATTATAGGCAGGAAAATAGCGAGCGCAGAGTTTTCAAGAAAGAAAACGCAAGCAAGACAGATCACTATTATTGTTCGGTGACACAACACGCCCCTAAGTGTACAAAAATCTTTCAGAGGGAAGTATACCAGCAGACAACTAATATACTTCGATGACATGTATCTTGCTCACTATCACACTATGTTAATACTTATTTCTGTGTTGCTCACTGCTGTATCGACTGTATTGGGGAACTGTGACCTCGTCAGGCTTTACCGCCTTTCATATTTGAAAGAAAATAAACCTCAACCTCAACCTCAATTTCAACTTCAATTGCAAGAGTGTATATGGATGCATGATTCACAATGAACCCTGACAATGCGCCGCTGATGTCTCTTAAGCACAGAACTCCTTTGCGGTGCTTTTTTCTATCGTACTGTCTTCCTTCGACAGAGTTCAAACGTATTCTTTACGCGCAAGAAGTTTATATCTCTCTTACAAATACTCTCATGTGCTAGCGCAGCAGCGATAACGTAGCTTGGACAGCGACGCGGCGAACATTGTTGTAAGGCTAGAACTTCCTTACTGATACTGCTGCCGCGAGATACAAGACGAGAGTCCGCACCATTCGCATATCGCTCGCTCGGTCGCTCATGGTACTTCTCGCGTGTTTCTCGCGCGCGGTTAATCTTCTTGCCTTTTCCATTCCTTTCTCTCTCTCTCTCTCTCTCTCTCTTATCAAGCTTGCTTGGTGGTCAGATATGCAGTCCTGCCAAAGGAATGCGTCTTTGTGCGACGGGAATACGCTATCCGAGGGAAGTCCACTCTGCCTTAAGTAAATGTCCATACGGTACATTCGGTCTGCTTTCATTTGGGATCTGTCCGTCGGCAGACTGGACAGATAAGCAATGGACTACCGAGAAGAGTACAGGGTCATCCATTTACTGCCATCGTGCGTACGCGGCGGGCCCACAATGTTATTTGGGCGACCTATGTGCGCCGACTGCGTGCACTATCTACATCGCATAATGCGGCAGTCTTTTTGTGCCAGACGTATCCCACCATGGCTTTCGCGAATGGGATATTCCTGTGGGGTGACAGGAGGGCGTCAAGTGCCACAACTCGATTAGACGAGGCCCAATGCACATCCCCGAAAAAAAAAATCGGAGAAATCGTGCCCCATCGACATTTCAGCCAACTTCAACATTCTCGTATTACTTTCGAGAACTACTTAATGACTAATTGAGGAGAAAACAATCAAAGTTAGAAATGAAGACGCACACAGCGATACCTATCGTTTTCAGCTGCCAGCCGACAGTACCGGAGCGTATGATCAAAGTGTGACGCTATTGTTCGCGCCCCTACTTAGTGGCATTGTAAAAAATGGCACCAGCTTGCTCGCACACATAGCGCAGGAAGGAAAACACGCACAAAAATTGGAGGACGCTTAAGCTTCGCCTTCAAGAGTGGGACGCGACAGCGTTCCCGTCGACCCGCCAAGGGGTATAAGAGAATGCGCTACGGCACAGCGATCACTTACGATGCGCCCCGCATCGGACTTAGCGCCCACCTATCGCGCGGTGAGCGTCGAGCAACGCAGCGTTCGGCGCGGCAACGAAACGTGCGCCTGAGCGAACGGAACGAACCAAAGAACTCGGTGTCTCGGAGGGGAAACGATCTACGCCAGCTAAACGTCGTGATCGGCACGGGCAGAGAGATAGATAGTGATCTAAACCGGGAGCACGGCGAAGCGTCGTCAGGGGAGAGGGAGCCCCGCGACGCGCCTGGCAGCGGTCCCAATGCGCGCGCGGCGCGCCTCCTGTCGGGGCAGCGCCGTACATTGAGAGGAGGGGGTCTTCTGTGTTTGCCGCAAGATGGCTCTGCGTGTGCGGAAAGCGCAGAAGAAATGCAGAGGAAACGCACTTCGCAACTCGTGTAATTGTGACTTCTGTACGTTACATGTTCATAATTACCGATATACACCGCAGTATAACTTTCCACGGCTCGTTTCGAAGGCAACACCGCAATCACTAGAGGCGCGTTTGCACCGCTTGGAAGCATCGAACTCGTGGCTGAGTGGTAGCGTCTCCGTCTCACACTCCGGAGACCCGGGTTCGATTCCCACCGGGCCAATCTTGGAAGTTGCTTTTTATTTATGAAGCGCCTGCCGTGATTTATCGCTCACGGTCAACGCCGCCGACGCCGACACCCGACGCCGACGACACCGGCTTTTCTGCGACACGAGCTCCTTAACGCTATCGCGTTAAAAGCCGGCACTTATTTGTCACCCTTTCGCGTACGCGAAACTATCGCAGGAGAATGTAAGCCTTAGCATGGAGCTGTCTATGAACTGGCTTTCACCGGAGGAGGAACTTCAATCTAGTTTGGAAATATGGGACTGGTTGGTGCCTTTGTACTTGAGATTCCGATCCGTGGAGTTTGTCTGGTATTTCTGTTGCACCACGTTACCTCGCAAGAACTGACAAACATAAAAAAAAAGAAGTACTGTAGTTTGCGAAGGAGGATTTCTTCTCATTAACTGACTTGCATAAGTTTGCTTTACAGGAAAATAAAAGTTAGCAGCCACGTGAAGACACGGGCAGAAAAAAAGAAATACCAGGCGTCGCGCTTCTCGCGTTAATTGGGAATGTCTCCACGAACGAGCAGAGCCGGATTTAGCCTTGCTCCGTTTTCTCATCGGTATAAGTCAACTTCTTTTTTTTTCCTGTTAAGGAAGGTAAGCTTAGAAAACCCATCTTTGCCCTGCTGGCCGTGGAATGACAATTAAATGAGTTCGATCCTCAGCCGTGGAAGGCTGCAAGTAAGGGTGACAGAACGCGAAGAATTTCAGTGGAATCTTGAAAGGATTATTCGTGACTTTACAATTGCAGAAAATAAATTTGTGCTCGTGAAGCCGTGAAAGAGTTGTAGTTTTACGGTGGTTTTGATATTGATCGCGCCGCGATTCTGCTAATAAGATCTCGTGCTCATTACAGACACCTCAGAAGCGAGAACTAAACAGGAATGAATATCGTGGATCGTAGTTCAAGATATATAGCTTACCTAAACGTTATAAAAGTATATTTACTAGGCATTGAAAATATTACAAACCTGGTATAAACATTTGACAAAGCACTGACTACATGCCAGTGCGTCTTTAATGAAACTTTCAAGTGCATGCAGTAATTGCGAAAGAGCACATAAAATTAACAACTTTCTTAATTGTCCACTTGCACGCCCAGTAAAAGAGTAATATTTAAAAAAAGTAGAGTCTTTCTATATAGGCGAGTGAAAATATCGTGTCAAAAGTCTGCGCATATATAGCTGAATCTCTCTGCGAAAGGATTTAGACATGAATAATTGTTTTACAATATTTTAATTGTTCTATAAAACGCATTATAGAGAGCGCTGTATATTAAGCTTCGGTGCAATAAGTGTTGTTTGAGAAAGTCCGAAGAGTTCGTTAATCTCTTGCCAATCCACGGCGAACAAAATTATTTAAATTCTTGCATTTTACATTCCAAAAATGCGATCTGATTAGGATGCACACTGTAGTGGTGGGTATCTAGGTTAATTTTCACCACCTTGCGGTTCTGTAACGTGCACAACCTGCACAGTACACGAGCGTTGTTTCCTTCCGCTGCCATTGGAAAGCGGTCACCGTGGCCCGTACCGAACCGTCGACCTCGAGGTCACCAGAGCAACGTCTAGCTACTGGAATACTGCGGTGGGTATGAATACGCATTGGCGCCGTGGAATATTTACAGGCGTTTGCCACGATAGTCACATATGCTTCCCGTTCGCCTTTTCTACGCAGTGTCAAGGAATGAACCACCGCGGTGTCTTAGCGGCTATGGTGTTGCGTTGCCAAGCACGAGGTCGCGGGATAAAATCCCGGCGGCATTTCGCTGGAGGCGAAATGCGAAAATGTGCGTGTCCCGTGCATCGGGGGCACGTTAAAAATTCCCTGGTGGTCAAAATTATTCCGGAGTCCCCCAGTCTGGCCTGTGTCATAAAGAAATCGTAGTTTTTGCACGTAAAACCCCACAATTTAATTTAATTCAGGGTCAAGGAGTACAGGAAGCTAATATGAATGTAATATGAATGTGTAATGGGTAGGACAGATAACCGGTGGATCATTAGAGTTACAGAATAGGTGCAAAGGGAAGAAAATCGTAGTCACGAACGGCAGATAATTTAGGCGGAGCGACGAAAATAGGAAACTGACAAGCATGACATGGGCGCTGCGGGCGCAAATTGGAGATAACTGGAGATTAGTACTTCATCCTGCAGTGGACATAAGTAGGCACAGGATGATGATGAAGATGACGACGCAATGCCGTGGCATCACGTATGTGCACATGCGTGTGCTGGGTGTACTGGGAAACTGGGGGTTAAGGGGATCAAGTAGTTCCTTTATCTCGATCATTTCTTCTTCTACTTCTTCTTTTCCTTCTTCTTCTTCTTCTTCTTCTTCTCCTACTTCTTCTTCTTCTTCTTCTTAGTATTACTATTATTGAAACAGTCTTTGACGTTCAAAAATTTGTAGATGCGTTTATCGAGCTCAAGCAAGGGTGCAAAAACCATTTTGGTGCTTAAGCGAAATCGCACTTATCATTGGGTGAATGATCGAATATTGAAAGCTATTCAAGAGAAAGACGAACTTTGGAAACGATGTCCAAAGCACCTATAATAGACGAAGCTTTCAAAAGTATTTACCGAAATGCACGAAACAAAGTTACAGCCATGATGCACTGTTCCAAGAGAAGCTATTTTAGCGTTTTCTTTTTCAGGCAATAAACCAGCAATCTTAGGGTCTTAGCCATCTGAATGACCTTAGGGGAACAAAGTCTAGTTCCTGCTTAGATCCGACATTAAAAGGCTTCGGTGCTCCGTCGCAAGCGGTGGCTAGTTGTTTCAATTAATCATTTTCTTCAGTGGCAACGGATATGGGAACGCATCTTAATCTGCTGAGCCATATCGCAGCTAGCAGTTGAACGTCAGATTCGGCGCTTCTGTACACGATGGCAGACGGCGATTTGTTTTGATTGCTGTGTCGTTCGCTAAAGAGCCGTGCTCAAATTTTAGATGCCATATCAACTGGAAGCTACAAGACGGAATATCAGTGTACTAGCTGGACCGATTCTTCTTACTTTGAACAGTATTCTATCTACACAGGTGCGTCGTACCCGATGAAATGAAGAGATCACATGTTAGTTTTTATGAGTGAGTGAATAAACTTTTAGTGGGTACAGCAAAGCGCGCTAAAACGCGCCCCTGGCTAAGGTCACGTGTTATATCAATCAATATTTAAGTGCGGTGATGCGTAAAAACAGAAAACTACCGCCCTGTATCCGTACTTTCCTTCTTAGCACAACTTCTGGAAAGGCATGATCTTCGCAATGAGTAGCTTTGTTTTTAAGCACAATACTTAAATCACCTTCCCAGTACTACTTTATTCTAGGCAGCGGTACATAGAAACGTTTTGAAACTTTGTCAGATTTTTAGAGGAAACATATGAACGAAAATAAGTAGTCTGTGGACTCCTTTTGCATATATCAAGACATTTCACTTAGTTAACAATCCTATTCTATGCACCAAAGTTTGCAACGATTCCTTTCGGGGACATATTCTATCTTTTTTTTAATAGTTATCTTTTGAGTCGGTCTCAAATTGTTTGTTTGAACGACGGGCACAGCACACTGCGATACCTCACAGCAGGAGTGCCACTGGCTTCAGCGCTGTCACAGCTTTTAAGTTATGCGTGTGTGACTTGGGACAGGTAATTGGCAAAAACGCTGCTTTTCAATATACGGATGACACGTTGCTTATTTCGAGACACATGAAATATGAAAAGGCTGTTGCTCTGTTACAAAGCGACGCAGTACCTGTCGTTTTCAGTGCTATTTATCGTTTCCAGTTTGGTGAAAAGCCGTTTTGCGTGTGTTTGTGCGCTGCGCGACCATGTAGAGCCAACAGCAACGCCGCGCGGTGGAGAGGAGGCAAGGAATAGATACGTCACGCGTTGGAGGAGAGTAACTGCCTGCAGCCGATGACGCGCTGGCGCATTGCACGGTGAAGCCAATTAGGGCGTGCGCCACGACAGCTGCAACCAATAGAAAGCCGCGCTCGGCTGCAGCTGCAGCCGGTGGGGAGATGCGCCGCGCGCGGTTCTCCTCGTCTGACAGCGGAGTAGAACGCCCGATCGAAACATCGACGAAAATTGGTTGACAGAACCGTAAGATCTAACAAAATCTAGGGGATTTTGGTCACCCCAGAGTTAATGTGTGCGCGAAGTTACAAGCGTATACGGTACTTAAGGTAGTTAGGGAACGCTACCAAATCTGATATTTATCCACTTCTGAATAATATACCCCGAAAGTTCCAAGAAGTGGGACTATATATATATGAAGAGTGGGCACAAACAAAAATGGCCGGTCAGGGTAGGAGACGTGACTTGATGGATGGTCTTCTTCAATAGCAGTCTTATAACGAGAAATGTCGTTCGACAAAAGAAATGCGACGATCAAGCGATGTTATTCCATTCTCGGGTGGTGTGTACATAAAAAAAAAAGCAGTAGAAAGTTGGTATGTATATGACATGTTATGATATGTTGATATAAGTAATTCAACCACGCGTCGTTTCAGAGCAATATTAATAATATTTGGAGTTTTACGTGCCAAAACCACTTTCTGATTATGAGGCACGCCGTAGTGGAGGACTCCGGAAATTTCGACCACCTGGGGTTCTTTAACGTGCACCTAAATCTAAGCACACGGGTGTTTTCGCATTTCGCCCCCATCGAAATGCGGCCGCCGTGGCCGGGATTCGATCCCGCGACCTCGTGCTCAGCAGCCCAACACCATAGCCACTGAGCAACCACGGCGGGTATTTCAGAGCAATATTAAAGTTGGTGGCATAACGCTTGTCTTTGGAAAAAAAAACAGGATGCTTTGGAGGTACCATTGGAAATAATCAAACATGTGCTGATGAGGGTTTATTCTACTGAAACGCTTTTGGATTGCCAGGTATCGGCATATCGAAAAAATTTGTCAGTAAGATGCAAGTTAAGGGAGACATACCGGATAAATTTCAAAATTGTTCTAGTATGTTGGAGGAATCGTAGAAAATTTACGAAATGCCAGTGAAGATTTTATCGCGAAATCCCCGAGACGTAAACCACGAACTGCCCACTGTTTAATTCTTCATGTTATCGGAGTTCCCTCTTCTCTTTCGTTCACTGTCTCGGTCTCTGTTCGTCAATAATCCTAATAAACAGTATACTTTTGATGCCTTTTCGGGCAGCGTTTGAATTGTCACCCGCAGGCAAAGAAGCAAAATAAATCTGAAAGAAAAAGTTTACACGTATACCAGTGACTCTGCACGCTTTGAATCAGCGCACCTTTTGTTGTTCAGAAGGGCCAACGTGTGAGACCGTTAATCATGAGCGGTTTCCTGTTGAACGCCTACGGCAACGGCGCAACATCTGCAGCCCGATGTCTGTGACGACGATCCGTTGCAATGGTCTTCATTTGCATTTTACGCAACGTGTAATCTCAGGAAATGTTTATGCACCGCACGGGTCACCTTTTTAATATCATGCAAAGTGTATGTCCATGTGCTACAACTATTCGAAAGCTATGCCGAAATTCTGGGGCGTTGGCGAAGGAATGAGCGCAGACACAGCGGCCCATACGCAGTGGTCCGAGAAGGAGGTGGGGGTAGGCCAAATAAGAATCTTCAAGAAAACTGTTGATTATCATAAGCTAGTTCATTAAAAGGTTTGTGTGCTTCAGAAATACACATGACGGGGCATTATACGTATGTATATATAGGTACAAAGAAATTCTTCAGGCTACCTTTCAAACTTAAATAATGTGAGCGTTTCTACGCGGTAAACAGAACAAGCATGTAATTTCAACAGGTTTGACCGGTGGGACGATCTTCGTATGCCTTCATATGCCTTCATATGATCTTCATATTTTTTTCTTGTAAGCCCTGATGAAGATCGGTCCACTGGTTGAAATTAACACTTGTTCTGTTTACCTTGTAGCATCGCTGAAGTCCTATATATATATTGTGTGTGTGTCTCGGACAAATTACTGGCAGGCAGCGACACCATGGTGAGCTAGGGCCAAGGAAACCTTCGCTTAAGAGACACTGATTATTTCACGTGTGCCACCTTCAAACGAACGTTTCTCGGAGCCAAAACTACCAATTTCTGCTTGCACTTTGACTTTTTTTCGTATATTTAGGGAGTCTACGTGCTAAAATTACTATGTTATTCCATAAGTGAAGTCCTACGCGGACCAGTAATGGTTGTTTTTGTTACTGTACGCTTTCCATCCCAATGGAATTCAAGTCAGGCAGCTCATTGATTTCGAGACGCGCGACACGAAGTACGCCCAAAAACGTGACTGAAATACAGAGGGAAAAGCCTTTCGTAGATATCAGGCTGCTGTGAATTCCACTGTACATTATTTGTTCCTGTCGTGCAGTATCACATTACTCCTGCCAGATATTGAATTTTTGAATGATTCCATGGAGGCGTTCTTTTGTCGCCAAATGTATCAGATTCAGATCAGATAAGGAATCCCCCTCGAGGCATGCCACTATGTTGCCTTTCTTGGGTGAACGGCCCATAAATTTAGGACATGTTGGTTGATGTCGTAATTTGTCTGGTGACAAATTGTTGCCTTTTCTTCAGTCCAATCGTGCGCTACATGCATAGCGGTGCGTCGCAGGGTTGTAACGTTCAGCTGCAGAGCACGGACTCGCGCGCTTGGTTCGCTGCTTTGCGGGACGCATTCAGACAGTGTATCGTACTTAGGCTTAGGCGCACGTTATATAGCTACAAAGTCCGCACCGGCAAGCCTGTGAACTTTAGAATTCGTAAAGATCCCGTGAACCTATCGAAGGGGGTAGGCAGCGAGGATAGCATACATTTAAGTTTGCTCTTAGCATGTACTGGTGGCAGCCGCACGTTCAGTCAGAGAGGAAAATGGACTTTCAAGCGGTTACCGGATTCTGGAATCTCACATCAGCATGTGCGTCGATTTTGTACTCAGCAAATTTGAGATCTTATGCCGACGCAGCTGAGGTGAAGCAATAGAATACCATGGACAGCCATTTTACGAATCAGATATGGGACTTCGCGTAGTGCATGCCTTCCTTCACGTGGTGGATCTAAAAGCCTGTTATATATAAAGAAATGCCGTATGCGCCGCGCCAGCCACCACAGAATATCCCAACCCGATGTTGTTGAGCGTGAATGTTGCCGTAGTTTTTATGGCCCCTTACGAAGTTTTTATTCGTCTATGCTTCACGGTGCCGTCTGTCCTTTCCTTACCTCCTGTAATAAAAAAAAGTAAAGCCAGTTCCACGCAGTGAAAGCTGTCAAAACAGCGAAGCTGGTGGTCGTTTTCTCAAGCTTGAACTTGTGTTTAGCGAAATTTCCGTGAAAGTATTTTGTCTCGTTGTCGTCGTTTCGCTAGATACGAGCTTCGGTTCCGCATTGCGCACTCTCTTCATTGGCGTGACGTTGTGATTCAACCACAGTCTATTACACACCTTGCAGCTGTGGCTGGCCTCACGGTCGAGGCATTCTCTTGAACCATTCATCGGCACCCGCCGTGGGAGGAATCTCTCAGCTCGGCCTCCTACTCTCGAACTTGGGGGTTAGCTTGCCTCTGCTGGCATTTGGCTTGGGTTGCCTATTCTTGAAGATGGGGGTCGGCTTGCCTCCACCAGCGCTTGGTTTGCGACTCCCCTTCTCGATCCTCAGCGGTAGTGGCTTCCCTCCGCTGGCGCTTGGCTTGCGCTTCTCGCTCCCGAAGACGGGGATTTGCGCGAGGCGTCGCGTTTTGATGGTGCACGAGATTAGAGCGAAGGAAAAATTTGCAGGACGCTTAAGCTTCGCATTGAAGAGTGGAACGCAATAGATGTCAAAGATACCTGACTGCTTGTCGCGCTTCGCGGCAACCGCAGCTTTCCTGTAGTTGCGCGGAGGCGAGCGCGGTAGTGTCGTTGCGAGGACCCGAGCAGGCCGCGCCGCTCAGAAATGCGGCTCGTGTTTCAGTTTCTACGTAACGGAATTATGCTTTCGGGTGTATTCAATAAGAACTCCGAAGTTATCATGTCTGTAGGCCATGTTTGGGTCGTAATTCACGATTTTTTTGACGTATTTCACTTTGAGGAGTTCAGTTAGTACAGTAACGCATCTGCGCCACGTGGAGGGCCTGCGTGATTGTAGTTCGGAACGATGTTTTGTCAGGTGACGTCCGACGCCGCCTGAAATTTTGCAGCATTTTTACAGCGGGGCTGTTTATTAGGTTATGTGGTTACAGGTTAGTGAGTGAGGACTCGGACAGTAATTTGAAAACGTGCCGTGTGCTTAAACGTGGCCAGTCAGAATCCCTTTTCTGTGGAATGCAACATGAGGTTGACGATGAAAGAAAGCAGGCAGACGCGAAGAATAAGCTGCAAATAGTTCACTGGATTAACGTGCGCCCTGTCAACCATGATATGCTCTGTCGGCGGCGATGGACGACATTCTCTGTCGGCTGCCGTTGAATCTACTGACGGCGTTTGTGTTTGACCACATTTACCGAGAAGAGCAGTTGTGAGCTAGAAAATGGGTTGAGTGTTTCCCTTCGTCGGTCCGTCCTTCCACCCGCTTGTTCTAAAAAAATGTCGACCGATTGTCATTAAATTTTGCATCCAGGTGCGGTAAAATTAACTACCGTATATACAGCTACATGCAAAACTTTCTAACCCCTGCCTCACTTCTGCCACCTACTGCAATTAAGTCATTTAAACTAGAAAATGGGCTGAGAGTGACTGTCTCCGGCTGAGCAGAATTAATTTTTACGTTGCACAGAATCATGCGCAGTTCGAAGGAAATAGGTTGGGCACGGCGAGATTGACGCTGCAGATAAGCGCAAAGCTTCGCGTCACAACTCGTTATCAGTAAAGTCTGCTGGCCCGGGAAAAATAAAGACGCTTGCATCTTAACGCAGGACAGATAGCCTCAGGCGGCCCTTTGGCATAGACTGAAGAAGGCCGGAAAGGTATAGAAGCCGAAAATAAATTACCCTGGAGCGGGTGCGCACTCTTCGAAAACGCCAGGCAGAAGATGGTATAAAAGCTCGAAAGGAATTGGCCCAATAAATGAAAAACAGCCCCGAGCAAACAACGTGCAGAACAAGGCATCGCTGGCAGCAGCACAGATCCAAGGTTGACCTCAGTGGACGCTTACTTCAAGCGGGTGATCCACAAACAACTTTGGAACCACCTGCCGTGTGTGCCGTGCTTGTGGTTTCAAAACAGTGTCTGGGGTCATCGCCTGCAGCAAGTGTGAAAATTTACTCGTGCAACTGTTTCACAATGAGCGCTTAAGCGCTTTCCGTGTGTGTGCCTAATAACGGGCGCCATTGCGGAGAACGAGACACCCGAGTTATCCCGGACCTTTTACGTGTGCCCTCCGAGGCAAGAGCAGCTGCTGCAAGTCAACGTGGTAAGATATAGGTAGATTGCACCTCGAGTGCCCCCACCCCTTGTGTATCACTCACGCCCTCGCGGAGGCTAATGGACAGTAGCGTTGGTCAGTGCGTGAGTGTATACTCCGACAACGCTATAGACGATGATGTGAGCCCTCCTGTGCAGCTTAAGAGAGGGGGCGCAAAGTCTGGTTACCGGAAGGGCGCGGTGCAAGAGTGAGCCATGTAAGCGTCTCTGAACAAATCTACGCTATACCACTTGTACCATATCAAGGTGTCCAGAATCTGAGATGGGCAGCAGCGGGCACGTACTTAGGAAAAGGTTTTCGCCAATATCAAGCCTGAGGCCATGTGTGGTCTTTGTGATGGCACGTAGCTACAGAACATTGGGGGACCGGCTCCGACACTGTGCTCTCAAATTTATGTAGGATGCTCCGAGCTTATTACGAAGCTAGAAGTCATTCATACCTGCTCCCTGTAGTTCAGGAAATCAGTGTCACTGTAGTATGCCAGTTGTTTTCTTTTTTTTTCTTTGCATGCGTTATCCAATCTCCCAGACACATTTGTGGTGACATGCCATAAATGCCATAAATACCAGAACATGCCATAAATACCAGTGCGCGCTTCAACAGTCAGATATGAAACTGTGAATTACAGCGCACAACGTCCCAAGAACCGAAAACGACGAAGATGGCGCCTGTCTACGTCGTTTCCTGTCCTTGTATAGGTGTGCGCTGTAATTCATAGTAACACGGAACGCCAACAAGCCCAGTCTGTTGCAAATATGTGAAGAGCCGGTCTTTAAGAAAAGGCCGGGGCATTCGAACTGCGCAAGTCACATAGTATTGGGAGATCAGCTTCCGCGTCAGCAGAAGTGATACCGGTGTCAACAGAAGTGACAGCAGAAGTGATATATCAAAGAAAGGCGCGTGGGCGCACTCATTACGTGACAGAACATGGGCGTGTTCTCGAAACGTCGCGGAAAATTTCGACCACGCAAGTTGCTGGTGGCACCTGCCGCCTTTTAACTGCAATAAAAGAAACGACAGAACGATACGGAGACGAACGTATGTACCAAAATACATTTATTCGGAAACCGTGTTGAGTTCAGTGGGTGTGGCGTTTGTGGTGGGGATGTGCTTGGATGATTTGGTTTCCCAGCTCAACCTTTCTGTTTCAGAGATGAGGGTGAAGTACACAGTGAACACTAACTTGCCACACCAGTAAAATTCTTTTCAATTGCTGTCATTGTTCTTTAGAGAAGGGACTAAGAACGCCACATGTGAAGCGATGTGTTGTTTCTTGCATTAATATAAGGGGATGGGGTGGTGGAGTGATAAAACCCCACACTTGCAATGTTCGGGCGAAAGTCATTGCCACGTACATTGCACAGAGTGGCTAGAAAATACAGATAACGTGTCTCACTTCATTTGGAACAAAATTTCAGCTACATGCACTCAGTTGAACAGACAAAAGACAAATCAAACAAGAACCACACCGTGTGCCGCTTATATGTACTCCTCCTGTGCGATGGTTGGCACACTTTACGAAATCGCGAATTATTTAAGAAAATATCAAACGCACCAAAGTGAAGGTGGGTTAATAAGAAACGCGAACGCCAGATAATACTGTCTGAGAGAAGTGCTGCTCTTTCTCACTGACGGTTCTGAAAGGTTAAGCTCTAGTCTGATTAGGCCGTTGGATTAGATACTGTTCATGTGCGAAGCTTTCGAAACTTGCTCGTAGAGGGCACGGCAATAGTCTCGGACCGCGCGCCCGAGTGTTCGCATTTCTTTTCCCTCAATAGAGTTGAGTATTCAAAACATGAATAAAAATCTATAATGTCGCTGATTTCAGTCAACAATTGAATAGTACACTTCTTCGGAGTACACCTGTCCTGTTGTTTAGTCACTGAAAAGTGCTATGAAAAGTTTCAGTGAAGTTGTCCCTTTTCCGATCGATAACACATGCAGAACCGCCTTTCTCAGAAGAACACTTTCGGTGAGTTGCTCGAGCACAAACGAGAGACAGAGAAAAAAATACTGACATAGTACACACCGACAAAACAGCGATGTACAACATGTGCTTCTTGGACAGTGTCACGTACTTTTCATTTGCTTCGAACGCATAGGGGCACAATGAAAGGAGTTGTCGAGCTCTTGCCAGGAGGAGAAAAATGGTGGCTTTCCCGTGGGCAGAAAATGATTCAGCCTCACTACTGAAGGGCCAATGATCCCGTGCAGAGAAAAAGGAATTTGTTCAGGTAACTCACTGTCTGACGTTTTTTTTTTTTGCCATCAACAACTCCTAAAACATCTATCACCAACGACAGACCGTCTAGGGCCGATGAATTTATCTACACTGCGCTATTTATAAAACAGTCTTCTATATAAAATCTCTGCCTCTCCAAAACGTCTGCTCCGGTAAGTAGTTTTTTTTTCTCCTTCTTCTGCAACTACAACAGCTGGCAACGACAACAGCTCCACAGAAAAATACTCTGACATATAGCGCTACGTACAACATATGCATATACGACTTTCTGCATATAATTTACACAAGTCTCTCAAACAAGTTTTTTTTTGTTGCTTTCACATTTTGCTAGCTACCGGTGCGCGCAGCGCAGAACACCGAGAACACTAGCGAAAAAAAAAAGTTCGGTAGCTTGACGTTTTTCTTTTCGCAGCTGTAGCCGCCGAACTTCTGTGGCTGACAGGTCCTTTCACGCATGCCAGGGCTGCTGCTGATCCTCGTCAGGCAGGCGCGGTGCGCTATTGCTGAAAATTCGACGCGTTACTTTGCGTAGGTCTGTGTGTTTGGTGCTCGTAACATCGGCCAAAGAAAGCAAGGCGGGAGATGTAACCTTACGTAGCACTTTAGACATCTAAAAAAAAGCAGCTGTTTTTCACTAAGTATGCCACTTTCGTGATTTTTATGCCACATAGCCACAAGAACATGAATACGCGCAGTAAAAACCCAAGGTTTGCCACGGAAATTCGGAGGAACTTTGCTATTCTTGTCTAAGTAATTTGTGATATTTTAACTGATAGCGACTACTCACTAACACAAAGCACATTTATGCTGGCATGTATAACAAGTGCATTGAATCAATCTTTTAATGTTTGTGGTTGCATCAGTTTGAGTGTTAGTAGACGACTTTCACTCTGACAAAAGAATCGGTACGGTTTAATCCACTGCAGCTGATCCTAAACTGTATTATCTGATGCTTGTGTTTCGCAAGTTCTAGCCTGAGGTGCTCCTATCACTGCTGCCTTATTGGTGAGATGAAGACAATAGCGACAGCATCATTGGTGACGCTTGGAAATACTATTTCTGTAGGGATTGCGTGCAGTAACCTTACTCAAGTTCGTGACTTTCTTTTGCATTTATTAGCCAGCTAAAATGCTTTCATGAAAATTTGTGCTTGAACAAATGACTACGCTCCCTTGCATCACTACTATTGTTCAGAAAATGTTTTTGTGCTTTTCTGTTCATTTTCTAGGCATGCTTTTCAACACCTGGGCAAAACAATTCGGAAAAACACACAGCCACGCCAAAGTTCCTATGGAGGTTGCAATTTGTCTGATCTTAATATAAAAAAATCATAATGCCAAAAATTGCCTGCTTCTGTCGCACCAAGCTAAAAAGGACAGTGCTGAGTGCTGTCGGCAATGGTCAAGTGCGGTGGCCAAGGGATGCTATAAATGCACTTGAGCTATGCGGATAGACGTAGCAGGCACAAGAAAAATACGCAGTGTGTTTCTATATCGTGTTCATGGTCTAGGGCTACACCGATCATTGCGCAGGCTGCCAATATTTCCTGACATCTTGCTTTACATTTGAGACTGAGATACATGCATTACATTTAAAGATAAAAAAGATAAATAGTGTTGACTTTTCGCACACACTGTACATATAGCCCTTCTTCCACTGTTTCTTGATTTTTCAATGTCTCATTTTGTGCGCCCTACTGTAAAAACGAGCACGAATTATTGCATATGCGAAACTTACAGACCTACGTTCATTTACAAGTGATGCACGTAGTTATACGCATCATGCACCACTGCACCGCGCCTGTATTTGGCGTTGTTACATAACTGTTGAAGTCTTAACCTTTCGCCGATGGCGTCGTTTAAAAAAAAAGAGAAATAAATTTACGACAAGATCACGTTTCTGTTACTTTCAGTGTTCCGCGCTGCGGCACTTATTTGCGGGAGGGAAATGTACGGTTGCGTGCATCATAACATGTGTATATTTCTTTTTTTTTTCTCTTGAGCTTGTGGCAGTAGTGTAGAAAAAAGAAATCAAAACCACACATTTGCTCTGTTTCTCCGACCTTGATAGGCACGTGTAACATACGACATGAAATTGCAGTGCTCGGTGGATGTCCACACATCGGCCTTGGTAAAGTATGTGCAAGATTTTCGGTTATCTCGAGGACATCACAGTCATTTATGCAGCACTGATAAGCATCACGACAGGCTGCTGCAGCATCGTCTCTTGCTCCAGATTATGCGGCTTATCGGAGTAGGATACCTATGCCAACCGTGTATCACTTCTTTACGACACAATGCGTCAGTGAAAGAAGAATTTGCATCAGTGTGTTCGAGTCCCACAGCGTGTGCTTCAAATGGTGCCAGCAGGAAGTTTGCCAATTCACTGCAGCGCATGTAAATCTAAGGTAGCAGCCAAAAATATGATACGAGTTCTATAGGAGAAGCACTTTTAAGGCAAGATGCGATTTCTCACTGATTTTATGCGATAGGCGCCTCCTGAAAGTAAGCGTGATGCATACTCGGCTTACGCAGATCTAGTGGGCGCGTAAGAATGAGAATGGAACAGAGGGGCTCGAATTTTGTTAGCTACAGCGACGTGAAGCCAACGGACGGTGAAGTAAGGGTTATGCATAAAGGAACTGAATTTTTGACCTTTTTTTAAAAACGAGATGCAGAAATAACCAGGCAAACAAATGTGGGCGACAAGACAACTTCTAGCGGGTGGGAGCCTAACTCACGCCTTTCGGATTATGCGTGCGATGCGTTACCATCGAGCCACCGCGTCGGGCATGCTGCCATCCACTTCATCGGGTATTAGTGCATGCGTACTAGATCTAGCTTTGGGAGTGTTAGCCGTCGCCACTCACGGCCACACGCTTCAAACATTAGTGCTTGAAAACCGCGCTAACGGACCCACGACACGAGGGCGCGGGTTCAATTGTTTGCAGTGGCGGCCGGAAATCCGACGGTCACGGAGCGCAAGAACACTCAAGCGCCATGATTTCGGGGTGCCATTAAAGAACACCGGGCGGTCTAGGTTTATCCGGAACCCTGCACTACGGATTTGCTCAAAGCACACTTGCATGTTAGGAAACGTAAGAACGTAATTCAAATGTTAGTGCTTGCCAACGCTGCTAAAGTGAAGTTAAGTGCCAAGCTTTCGTGTTCAGCTGGAAAAGAGGTATCGGGAACAGAAATATGCCATCATGTAATGCCATAAATCCACTGAGCCTCGGAACCTGTGTCTTGCCTGCGCCATTTGGTGGTTGAAAAATTCACAACTCGGCAGTACGCTGCATGCTTGTTTTCTGCGGCACAAAACCTGAACCATGCTTGCTTCCGCGAGCTCTCTCCATGCTTTTCTTCATGCAATGCACCGATTTCTCTATGCGTGATTTATGAAGTTAGCCTGTTGTCCTTGCTGTGAAAAAAAAAAAATCAACTCTTGAAGGCTTTTGATCGGTGGTCTGCAATTATACCACCTGTTTGCTAGTATATCTCGCTGGCCACGTGAATTGCTGCCATCTATTTGGTCATATACCCCTCAAGCATGATAACTATTTAAAGTGGGACACCTAATGCCTGAACCTGCGGCCACTATCCGTCCTCGACCATCTTTGATACTTTTGGAGACAAGAGGTAGAGCGTGATAAATTTTTTCAAAGGTTGCATCAAACTCTCAGGCTTAGGCACCAGACCTGCATCTGTGAGATGCGGTGATAAAAGACGTCACGTACCTCTATAAAATAATTTCCAAAGTCATGTCTCGTCGCCATATTAGATAGTGCTTCCTTCGGTTCGTGTTAAGAAGATGGCGTGCAGCTTCAGGCCTTTCTGCATTAGAAAATGCTTTGTTCAGTGCAAGCAAATGACGCTTGTGTTACTTAATCACTGCTCCGATTATGTTCAGAGTCTTGCCACCACCAAAAGATGCTAGGGATCCTTACCGTTAAATTGCACACGGTTGCCTTGAGTGTACTCCTCCGAATTCTATGTTTTCTTGCTAAGCGAATTTTTGCCAGCTATCGCTACAGAACTACCCGTTCAACTTTTCATTTGACCTCTAAAAAGTAACCGCGAATTTTATTCTAGTAGGAGAGCTCTTCTGTTCAGATTAGGCGCGTAAGCCCATTTGCATTTTAGAAGTCAGCAAACTGGCGTCAAAGGCATCTTAATAAGATACCCAATTATGGAATGCAGCGGAGAAAAAGGCGATGAAGACGCTTCAACGCCAAACACGATATGCTACGGCGCATGCGCTTGTTTTTGTGAACTAGCGAGTAACAAGCTGACATTGTATGACCTGCCCGAATACAGTGATGACTCGGCGTGTGTGTGTACATCCACCAAGGCACGAATGATCCGTGTGAGGCACGTTCGGTGGAGCAAACAACACTAATGTGTCCACTTCTTCACTATTTCCATTCTTTCCGCTAAGACAACTTTTGTTCGTTCTTTCTTTTTCCTTTTTTTTATCGAACCGGCATGCAGGAACGAACAGTTATACAATGAATAGGGTAACATTTAGTGCCTAGAAACATGTGCACGAAACACAGCAGCCCTGAGGCATTCACTAGTTTGACACAGTGTCTACAAGTGTGTGCGGAAGAACTTGCATACGACACAACACTGCAATTATCGTATGAGGCCACACTTGTGCTTGTGTTTAAGGGTACTCTTTCCCATTTCGCTTTGGCGCTGGTCTAAGCGAATGCCATTGGCGAAACATGCGCGGTCGTCGTCGCCAGATACAAAATACGTGGCCCTGTGCTCTAGAAGTATAAATCTCGTAATACCTTAACATTTTCTTAGGGGCAAGTAACCGACTAAAGGAGCTTTCCTGAAGCTTCGCGCGTCCTGTAATATAAAAGTAAGGAGAATGGCAATAGACTAGTCCCTAAGTAAAACAAGGACTACGCTTTGCTTCTGTTCAGTCTTCAGGAAAACGACAGATAGGCCCTTTTCCATGGTTATCAGAGTGACTGAGACGGCCTTTTAATTTTTTAATGAAGGGTGATATATACAAGTAGCACAGATTTCTTATTCTGTTCAACAGTACAAAAAGGCTTTTACTGCGTTTAATTCTCAGCATTCTACACCAGTAACCAACGGGTCTCATGTGTTCAAAAAATATTCTTCTGCAATATTACATCAGCTTTAACGAAGCCAGTGGTCTCGGCTCACTAGTGGACACACCATTTGATCTCACTGACGCGTTCTGGCCTTCACTAAGATGAAAGCGGGCAAAGTAAGTGGTGTAATATAATATGGATCTTTTTTTTGTTGTTGCTCACATGGTATTTGGTCCGTGAAATGCCCGCGGAGCACTTAGGATAGGTTACTTTTTTTTCTTTTATACCTGCGACCTTATGTTTACACCGACTCTCCCTGCCTGAATGTATTCTTAAGGTAAGTTCAGAAGTATACTAGCATCTTGAACTTGGAATGGGGATATTATAAAATAATCTAAATTGCTCTTCCACATGTGCTGACATTCTCGTCGGCGTTAAAACCTTAGCTGCACGAAACCTGCACATCAACGCGAGCCATGCAAATATCGTACGTCAGTGTACCATTCGGGAACTCTTATTTCTGTCTCTTGAGAGCGAACTTCGGTATCCGCTACGCTATGTGTGCCTAACAACACTTTTGCATACGTTACTCAGGCATGCACGTCTATACACTTATGAACAGCTTGTATTACACACTCAGTGTATTCTGAACAATATTGTGCTGACGTCAAACGGTCTATATACATGACGTTTTTACATGTCACAACCAAGAAACCTGTCACCAGAAAGCGAGCGCGGAGACTCCTTCTGAACTTGTTATGGTTCTCACTCCTGTCTGTACTGCTGATAATACTATAAAGCATACGCAGGTCTGCCTCCGCTCTTAAATGCCGGAATGCGGCTTTCGAACAAAATAAGAAGCCCAAAGAAACCGCAGAGACGTCAGCTTCTATGGCGTAACTGCCGAGAAAGTACATTTAGAGCACCGGTGCAGGCTTCAATGCTTAGCGTAGACTACAGAGCGGATGTCGTAATACAGTACTAAAACGCAAGAAGCGCATAAAGATAGACTTCATCTGGAGCAGGCGCGTCGAAGCAACGAAAAAATACCATTTAGAAAGGCTACCACCCTTAAAATTTAAACGTGTCTGTCCCGAACTATGTTTAACAGGAAATGCATTTGGTTTGTTTAAGGCGAATTTGGGACGCCAAACTGAGGCAAACAGGTGAATTAAAAGCTGAAGCCTGCGTCAGCCACTTGGTGCTTTTGTGGCACTTTATGGTCCACAGATGTGACAAAATAAGTTTGGACACGTCAGATACATAACGCGTACTCTAAGTTGAAGAATTGGTGAGCGATACTAGACCTGTCACCTGTATATTTAAATACTGCTGAGTCAACTTTATGTACTTGATGTAGCAAGTTCGAATGGGCAGAAACATAACATTGCCTATCTCCTGACAGGCGAAATAGATATAAAGATATCTTTATTTACTCCTGAAGGAAAGATGCCAGCTGCTATTCCTCTAACATTATCGGGGTCTTACCAATGTAGGTCGGGCCTGTACTTCGATAGCAGTTTATCCACATGCCTTGACAAACGAAATTAGGTTCTAGTGCACACAAATATATTTTTTCGGGGTTACTTTGGTGACCACATTGCTTCTTACTATTGTGCACTCCTACCCTTCTACCTTTCAAGAAACGTTAGCTTGATTTATCGCCCATGGCACATATCGTTTATTAACAAAAATAGGCAAAGTTATGCCCTTTGTTTTCTGTATCGTGAGTGGTTTAAATCGAAGGAGAACTCATCTTTCATGGATATCGACAATAGATGAAAAGGGTACATAGACGACAGTGGTTTCCGTCTTACCATCAGAGAGCAAAAAAATAACAAAGAGAAGGAACATTTTCTAATTTTGTCATCCTTATAAGGGCAACAAGAGGCATGAATTGTTTCGGACTTTTCGTTTCTCGCGCAGACAATTTCGCCGGTCGGAAACTCCGACACCAAATCAGAATCCGGCACTTCACGACGAACATTGCACGCGCGTCGTCTCCGAAGCGGTCGAGTGCCTGCAGTCTCCGCAGGGTTGTGTGCCATCGGTGAGTGGTTTGCGGCGGCGTTATCTCCGGTACCCGGTGAGCTTCTGGCTGAGCAGGTACCGGTCTCGGCGGCCGTCGACAGCCTCTATGTATGACCGGCGTACGCGAAACATGCCGGTGTCGGCCTGGTAGAGCAGGGTGTCTAGAATCTCCTCATGGCTGATTGTCTTTGTTGGGAGGACCACCTAACGAAAAAAAAAAAGAAAAACGTCGAGGAAAGAAAAGCGTTGGAAAACGATGAAGGCGAACTCGAAGATGCATGTTCAAAGTACTCCCCCTGCATTCGCAGTGGGAGTACTTTGAACATGCATCTTCGCGTTCGAACAAGCGCAAGTTCCGTCTGCTAGGCTCTTTCAACCAGCATGACAGAGCCCCTGGCACGATTAACTGGGTGCGAGCTTTAGGCTTATCGGAGATAACGGCTTCCACTGAACTTGGTGCGCATGCGCTACTATTGCTGATCTCGTCACTTCGAGCGGTTAGAAGGCACTGACCCGTCGGCCAGTCGCCGCTCGCGCATTAGCGTTAAGGAATCGGTCGACTGTACATGTGATCATTTATTATTCTTGATGAATGCATTGCTTTGTAAAAATTACTGTTACTTTGCCTTTTTTCACTCCACGATTGTGGAATACCTTGAGGGTATGGCAGATAAATGAGAGAGAATGTTGCAATAGTGCACTTATTCCATCTGATTGCTGCGGTCCTTCATCGACTGGTACCCGCTCTCTAAGGTGTCCTAGCTAACGCTAGCTAAGCTGTGCAAATAATTTTTTTTTTTAGAAAATACGGTGCAAGATACATTTTTAAAACCTACGGGGTTCTGTCGTCAGGTCTCTGACGACGGTACACCATAAGTATTAAATGTGTATCTTGCAACTTCTTTTCAAAAGCATTTTTAGACAGCTTGACTGACGTTTACTGGGACGCACAGTATATATTGGCGCAGCTCCAGAGGTCAGCATGCTCGTACTGACCACTTCAAAACTACACTCTGGAGAAGATGGAAACACAGCGATAAACGTTGATTGATCACATATTGCTCGCGCTTGGGCTTCAATTTCTGGCGACGCTACCAAAACAGTCAAGTTCCAAGGATACATTAACTAAACAAGAATGAAAACTTGGTGAGTTGAGCACGTTCCCGATGCAGCAGCGCAAAAAAGAATGGAATATTAACTAAAACAAGACGAACAACACACACCTATGACACAAGATGGTACATTTATGTGCAATTTTACACAGTGCACACCACACTCACACAGCTTTAGAGACACAACTGCCTTAGCTCTGCGCATCTATCGAACTGTGTAGTGTGTAAGCATTCTGTAAACTCTCGCACAAACAAACAAGCAAACGAACAAGCAAGCAAACAAACAAACAAACACACAAACACATATATTCTTACTTTTTGACTTTGTTGCTGGCCTTGCCAGAACTGATAATATGTAATATATATGAATATATGAAATATGATTATGAAGCTTTTTAAGCGCGTAGTTTTTCCTGTGCCTGAAATTTAGGTTTGCTGCAGAGTTTAATCTGACTATTCGTACACACCAAGGCTCATGAATGAACTGGCCATTTTACGCGCTATCGGCGTAGGGCTCCACAAATGGATTAAATTCGCCTTCTATTCAAATATTTCTTTGGTTCAAAGCTCAAGCAACTAAGGGTGAAAATCATCACAGAAACACCAATGTAATATGTAGCTTCGTAAGCTTTCATGCCGCAAAATAAGTGAACATTGTGCTTCTAAAGACCTAATTATTACAGTCATGTTCTGGCAAGCTATGCCTTCCTTCCTGCTCTTGCTTGAAATCATAATTTCAAATTATTTCTTCATTAACGAAATAAACCAGTGAAAACATTTGATACTTACATTTAATACTTACTTTTATCAACTCTTGTGGTGGTATGAGGTAAAGCTTCAAGTCTCTAGTTAGTCGGTTCATGGTGCACTGAAGTTCTCTGGGGTCTGGAAAATATGAAAGGAATCAGTGTTTATTCATTTAGGTCACCCAGGTTTCGTCCAGGAACGAACAAAGTGTCCTACACGAGCGTTCTTGCGTCTCACCCTCATAGGAGTGGGGTCGACGCGGCTGGGAATCGTACCCCGCGACCTGATTTTCAGCAACAGAAAACCATAACCACTGACCCACCGCTGTGGATAGCGTTACAAATAATAATTGCCCATGAAAATTACGGGGATTGCAGCATTATTGTGGGACAAACTTACACATTAAAGGTTTCGCAGTAGAGATTTCGACGGAATGCCGTCTGGTCACGTAAAATCGTCGTTCGGAAAGAAGGTTACCGATCATAACAAAAAAACAAGTGGAAGCGTTAGTTCGTGTTAGCTATGGTGAGTGACCTTCGTTCTTAACCCTAAAGGTATGTCACACCGTCAAGAGTACCATGGCCGTTTTAATTCCGGCGTGCGCACCTGGTCGGTTGATGGTCTTCACGTGGTGCGTGGCCCAACGAAGCATGACCTCGAACTTCGTGACTTCGGGTATGTTGAGCTCGCGGCCGATGATGGTCTGGAACATGGACTCGGACAGCTCAAGGAAGTCCTGGCCCGCGAACAGCGCCGACGCGCGCGTGTCCACGAACTGCAGTATCATGTTGACCAACTCGGTCGCCGACGTGTAGCGCCAGTAGTAGTTCTCCAGCACGTTCAGCATGCCGCAGACCACCGCGAGTCTCAGGTGCTGCTTGGCGTGGTGGAAGCAGGCCTGCATCAGCTCCGGCAGGTCGTAGTGCTCGGCGGCGCAGATCAGGCCCGGAATGGACTCGCAGCTGAGCGGACACGTGCCGCAGTGCAGGTAGTCCACCAGCAGCTGGAACGTGTCGCTGTCGAACTCGATGATGTTGAACTGCGCTCATGGTGGAAGGAAAGAAAAACAACGGAAAACGAACGCGCCCGTAAGAACTCTCGTCGCGCATTTCTTTTTCTTACTGGTCCGTCACTCGGTGCGTACTTTTTAATTCGGAAGGAAAGCACTGTGTCCACACTCCGAGCAGCGTGGCCGTCACTTGACACTTTGTGCATATATGCCCTAACGTTGTTAGAAAAGCTCCCAGCGATGCGTATAGCGATGAGGGACGACGAAAAAAGAAAAGAAGAAAAGAAAACCGAGGAAAGGATTTGGCGGGACGTAATCATCGCGAAATATGTTGGTCACACTTTCGTCAGCGGAACGAAAAAAAATTCAAACGCCCACGTCGTGTTTCGACAGCGACAGAGCAAACGGAGCATAGCTCAGCCGCGTAAAAGCTGGCGGAAAGCAAACAGAGGAGGGGTTCTTACCTCGTGTTGACACAGCTTGTTCCTGTCCACCTTGTGAGCGTCCGCGCAAACGCTCAGCGTTACTGTGGCCCCCGCCATCGCAGTATTTTTCTCTTTCTCCTTCTCTTTGCCTGGAATAAGAAGAGCAGCTCTCAAAGGGACACGCCCGGTCACGCCGTCTAACACTCGCACGCTGCGTCGTCACAACCACGGTGAAAGACAGTTTACACCGTGGTCACAACGTACGCGCGGCAGTTATTTCCCCACCCGCACGTATGCACCTCGAGAACACGCGAGCCTTTCTGTGCCAGAGCAAACTGAGCGAACTCGTTACGTGACGCAGTTAGCAGTCTTTCGTAACGATATCGTTAGAAGTTAGGTATGTGTAAGCTTGTACGTGCCACAATTCAAACTCGAAAAAGCAAAGCCTAGCAATAAATTATGTACCCTTGACTCATTCTTCACGCGAGATTTGCAACGTTAAGAATTCCTAGATGCTTACATGTTTCTGATTATGTGCGATTCCACCACGTCTTGGACACATGATGTATTCTATACTTACTGTCAAGTGCGACCTATGGCATTTTTCTGAAATTTTCGCGAGACTCAGATACCGCAGCAGTATAAACGAACAAGAAGGCCTAATATTTCACTATCCTGCATTTCTGAAGATATGCACACCACCTTTGAAGGTTTTCGCAGCGACCATTTAGTTGTGGCCTCGGCTGTAGAACTGGCAAGAAGAAATAACAACTGCGTTAGCTGTCTAGAGAGCCAGCAAAACATGCATAAAGCATGAAACACTTCCTACTTCTGAAATAATCGGACAAGACTCGCGTGGTTATTGCCATTGGAGGTGCGTTTACTAAGCTCAAACTGATCCAGCAGCAGTAGTACATGCTGCAATGCGAAGTAAATTACCAGTTCCTAACCACGAAGCAAGCAGTGCCAAGGGTACGGTTTGAATGACCTACCGTATCCGTTTCTCTCTTTCTCGATACAGTGAAAGGACGATAACAGAAATTAACCATGACTCCAGTATCTCACCGCGGTCGCCGGGAGACGAAATTGTGGGCAGTGCTGGTACAGCTGTGCCGACTAGCGACTTATTTCGCAGCACGACAAGATGTTTGCTCTAAGTAAGTAGTCTATGCATACAAGTGTCCAACCTTGCCCAGATCTCCGCCATCATGTGGTCTGGAAGAAAAACATAAATTCCGCCCCCATATTCAGTTAAATAGCAATTTTGTGATTTTTTAGAAAAGCTTTAATGCGAAAGCATTATGTGCATTGAGCGAAAATCTGTCGTAATCGGCGTGACCAAAAGAAAGTGCCAAGAATGGCCGTCGGCGCGAAGAGTGAAAATAAGTCAAGAAATACTCGAATGTACCTTAAATTTCTCAGGCAAGTTCCTATAGGTAAAGTAAATAATGGCTTTGAAATTAAAATTTGGTAAATCTTGGTCTGGGTGGGAATTAAACCTGGGCGTCCGCGGTGCGGGACGAGCACGCTTCGCCGATGCAACGGGGGCTCAACGGTTCTGGTTGACCAAAGATGTCCCTAGGGCGTGCGTCATTGCACACGTCACCTCGCAGACATCTGGCTGACTGAAGGTGTGGCCTAGTGCGTGCGTCATTGGGCACGTGACGGCCTTTCACGTGCCTAATCAGCCAAAGGGGAATACGTGGCACCACGTCAAGAATGTATAACGTGAGTGCGTTCCTGGCGTTATGAGATCCACAAACGGCATAATGCTTTCGCATTTCCACACATAAGCAATCTTAAGTGTTTCTGCCGGAGTTTTTTTTTTTCGAGGACACTGTCGAATGCACCAACAAATTTTAACCCTCGTATTTAACAGAACGGGCGGGTAATCAGCGTGCTCTTTGGCGCCAAGAAGCAATTCCAGCCTAATAGTCAATTTTGTTTTGCACTTGAAAGGTACGGCTCCACGTTTCGACGTAAAGGGGCATGGAAGGGCCTTTCATGCTTCAAGTATAAAAAGTGCAGATGTGTCTGGTGACGCTACAGAACTACGCAGGCAACTACGTCGCAGTGCCCTGTGGGTCATACATGAAACGTAGGAGAGGTTGAAGTGCAGGAAAGGTGCTCCTCCGAGGTCCTCGACATCGCACCGATGTATTTATGGCGTTTCGAAGACGCTGTTATAGCAGAGAGGTTTCCTCGGCATTGACGCCGGCAGTAGAAGAGTGATTATTGCATGCACCGCACCATGTCATCTCTCATCGTGAGATCTGTCCTGCTCAAGTAGCTTCTTTTATGCTTGTGGCTTAGTAGGCATTGGCCTGCCGTAGTCATATAGGGATCGCTTGTAAGATCACCATTGAGTTGCACCGACATTGAGTTACCCCGCCATGGGGATCCAAGTCTGCCGATCAGCTGTGTATGAAATCAGCGATTCTGATCAAGTTCTTGTGTATGCCGTGGGTGACTATAGTTGGTTTCACTCTGTGAACTTCGCAGACTTGAACTTGAATTTTACTTTTGTCTTGCGTACTTTGGTATCCCGCGAAGTACAAACTATAGGCACAGCAATTTTACCTGCTCATGCTAACACTACATTGCCTTGGGTGCAAACAGACACTGCAATTCTGCTAACTTACTCTTTCCTTTGTGTGTGTGAACATGGTAGTTGACAAACCATGGACTTGTATGCAGGATCAAACTCTTCCTAAGGACCTTTGTAAGACTATGCTGAAGGAAAATCGAAAATCGCTAAATATAAATCGTAATGTTTACAAAGCTAACAGTCCTTTAAACGATGTACCTGGTAAATGTGGACTGAATACAGAAGATCTACGCGGAAGCTCCTCTGGTAGTTGTCTAATTATGCGTAAGCATTGCGTCACTTGCTCATCTAGATTCAGCCCAGTGTTATTCTCAATGTTTTGAAATTTGATCCGACCAATATAAATAGATTTAGAAAAGGCTATGAATAGTTACACAGCTTGTTACAGTAATCCATTCATTTGCCTCGTGCCTTGATAAAAATGGTCAAATCGATGCTGTATTTCTTGATTTTAGCAAAGCTTTAGATACAATTTCACATGACAAGCTAATACTGAAATTTAGTCATCTTGAGCTTCCAGAAAAAAAAATATTGATCGCATGGACAACAAGCTAACAAATCGCCGCCAGTTCGTGGCAATTAATAAGCAACAGTCTGACTGTCTTCCGGTGAACTCAGGAGTTCCTCAAGGAAGTGACCTAGGGCCATTGCTCTTATTTACATAAATGATATTACTACTGCAATTCATTCCAGTGTGCAAATTAGGTTGTTTGCGGACGACTATGTGGTTTTTAGAGAAATCGCTTCAGCAAATGATCAAATTGATTTAAATGCTTCTCTTGTTGGCATTGTTGATTGGGGCAGAATGTGGGGAATGGGGCTAAACGCTGAAAAGACAGCCTTTCTTAGCTGCACTCGTCAGAAAGCCCCACTAACCTTTAGTTACACGTTAGGTTCATTTCCTTTGCAGGAAGAAACAAAATATAAGTATTTGGGTGTCACAATTACTAACAATTTATCATGGAATTTAGACATTGATAATATTTGTTCTTCGGCCATGCCTAAATTATTTTTTTGCGACATAAGCTTAATCATTTCCCACCTAACGCAAAACAGCTTGCTTATTATTCATTAATTAGACCGAAACTTCAACATGCATGTGTTGTTTGGGACCCGTTTACTAAACAAAATAGTAAATGTCTCGAAAGGGTACAGAAGAAAGCTGCGCGATTCTTATATTCAAAATTTTCTTGATATGACTCCCCCTCGCAAATAATTCGTGATAATGGCATCGAAATCCTTGAGCAGCGAAGGGAAAGCTTAAGAATTCGATTTCATTGCATGATGTTTAATGGAGATTTATCAATTAATCCTGCATTTTATCTGTCTAGTTCAACGTCTAGGCTTACTCGACACCATCATCCGAATTCACTAACAACTTATTCTGCACGGACGAATGTATTCAGGTATTCTTCTTTTTTCCCCGAACTATAACAGACTGGAGTAACTCGTTGCCTGTTTCAATTGATTGATGCATTGTGTTACTGTTGTGTCTTACCACCCTGCTTGATTGATTGATGCATTGTATTATTGTTGTGTTTTACCACCCTGCTTGGACCTGAACTAGGTCTGCAGTATAAAATAAATAAATAAAATAAATAAGATATCGATGGTTATTCATTGTTATCAACCTTATCGGACTCGGCATGAGCCTTAGCAACCCTTATCGGTCAGTATCAACCATTATCTGTCCTTATCAACCTTATCAGAATGACGTGATTCTTATGAACTGTTATGGGTCCTCATCAACCGTCATCGCTGCTTATTAACCTTATCAGAATTGATCCCACCATTATAAGAGACTTGTCGCTGTTTAGTACGTTATCTAACCACGTCGAACCATTATCAACCGTGATGAGACCCACATAATCCCTCAACACTCCTTATCATCATTACGAACTCACTGACTGCTTACCTATGTGTGTTGCGCGACGTGAAGAGAATGAACCCTCAGAGATCGGTTGCATTTCGGTCAGTGAAGGAATGTCAATGGCAGCTGCATCTCGCGACCGTAGAAACGCATCGGGGATCTGACGTGTTTGGCATTACGTTTTCGCAAAATGGAATTTTCGTGATGTCTACAATGCGTAGACATCACGACAACCGAGCCTCCACAAAAACTGTACTCCTTTGAAATTTGTTTTCTACCACCGGTACAACGCATTCATATGGTTCAGATTTATTAACCTTCTGCAAGCATGGGTGTTTATCCCAGTGGGTAGGACACTCGCCTTCTGAGCGCGGGTCGTAGGTTTGAAACTAACGCCGCCAAAGTTCTTCATTTCGAACTTATTTTGTTTTATAGATTGATTTTTTTATAGCGATTGCTTTTACGTGACGGATGGAGGGACGGGTTTTCTCGTTGGGTAAGCATAGAAATGCTTACGCATTTGAAATTCCAAGCTATATCCTGATGAAAACTAATTGAATTGGTCCTGCACTCCAGTATGTGTCAAGACGAAGCGGTTGCGAAAACTGCATTCGTGATGAATACTGAACCGCGAATGTTACGTACATTTTTTGATTAAGCAACGCGATTTCACCAATGTTGAACAAAAGCATTTCAGTAAGCCATAGATATAGATGAGCTTTTTTTTTCAGTGGAACTGTTAGAACTTCGCTGGGTTTCTCTTGACAGCTCAGGCGAGCTGAGGGAGAGAAAGCTGAGGGGGAGTGAAAGCTCAGTGTATAGATAGCATCGCACAGCATAGTGACGCGGTGAGGGTGGGTGGAACCTAGCGGAGGAGAAGGAGCGGCGCGGCAGGGACACAGGTGGTGTGACGTCATTGCTCTCCGATAAAAACCCGCGCGCTCGCTTCGCCGGTTCTCTTTCTCGCAGTGGAAAAAAATTGCGTGGCTCTGCTATCGCAAACACCAGAGACCAGCGGTGCCGGGCGAAGCCCAGCAAAAGTTGGACAAGTGTGTGGTTTGGCACCACTTTACTGGCCTTCCTCCAGCTCCGCTGGTCTCTGGTGTTTGCGATAGCAGAGCCACGCGTAATTTTTCGATAAGGTCGTTCTTCATGACAACAAATTTATGATCACACAGAACAACATATTCAGTAAGTAGTGAACTACATCACAGCATAGGCGACATTTCTGACAAAATGCAAACCTGCTTCTTATACGCAAGTTGTGCTACACGTCATGGCCTACTCGCAATCGCAAAACTCGCACAAGTTAACAGATCATGCTTTATACGTTGACTACTTGGCCGCTATAATGCTACGTGGGTTTCTTTTTGGACTTGGGTGTCATTTTTTCCTGCCAATCAAAAAGAAATGCACCAGGAAAGGGTAATTATTTCCTGACAGAGCTTCGTGAGTGCTTGCATAACATGACTATAACGCGTGAAACAAAGCACACAACCGTAGGTAGCTCATGTTACGAGAGCAACTACATAATCGCTCTTCACACGCTGTGCTTTGAATCTCTTAGAAAGCTCTATAAATTCCAACGTATGTTTGCGAGCCTATAGTGCGATGAATTTTACTGCTCATCAAATACGTTCGCGTGTGTGATTATCAAGTTGTGGTTATGAAGGACATCCTTATCGAAAAAGCCCACATATACCATATCCAATAATCCTATATGTACACATGAGGATCCCACATAAGGGACCTGCACGTTTCCAAATATCATATAGGAGATGTCCATGTGATATACGGGAACATACAGGGTTTTATAAGATCCCTAGGTGTTCATATATTTTTTCAATGTGGTGTTCTAAATGATATATGTGAACACACGGTTTTTCTATAGACCGTTTTGTCGGCGAGGAGGAACATAGCCTCGAACCAGCGTGCCACGACACTGATCTCCTTGGATTGGTATGCTCGGATCGCCGTTTCTCCTAGCGCCAGCCACAAAACCATACCACAACCATACCACAATCATACCACAAAAATTTTAAGAGTGTGAAAGAAAGCAAAACGTGTTTCCTCGGAGCTTCGCCAGTTACTCGGATGTACACTGGTGTGGTACACCGCATGGGACGTGCAGACACCTCTGATTATTTTCCTTTGAGTGATACCTTCACAGAGTTAAAGGGTAGACACACATTAATAACACGTTGCATGCATGTTACGTATCGACAATGTTCAGACTTGACTCGCTTCCAATTTTTTTCGCGGGCAGAGTTGTGGCAGTGTCTCTAGGCCCAACGCCGTTCGATATTGCAGCTATATCGAAGCTGAAAGCTTCGTAATGACACGCTAAGAAGTTTTCCGATAGTAAAAACTTGTTGAGACCTCTCGGAAAAACGCAATAACTTGCCACTCATCGTAAGAGCAAGTTCGCCGTGCACCCTCCAGTGCAATCCTACGTATCCGCATGGCGCTGGACCATAGGCGGCACTGTGATCGCAAAATGGCACCGCCCTCAATAAAGCGGTCTATTGTAATCCTCATATGTTTACACGGGATAATTGGATGTGCGACAAATGTGTTTTTGTTGGAATAGAAAGGCTCTTTTCACGGAATCAAGACATATATGTAGCAGAGCGAGAAGAACAAAGTGTCCAAATTGTAAAATCATTACTTTTCAGCCTAATTTCACTTACACATACGAAATAAGAGACCGTAAATAAGAATTCGTGGAAGTCAAGCACGGCTCATCGGCTGGTTCAAGCTCACGACGCTACGCCATGTGTTCCTCCAACCAACCAAACAGCCGAAGGACAACCCCATTCGAACCTTTTAAGCAGATGAGACGGGTTGGTCATCGACGGTGCCATATTTTACGACGTAGCCTCACCCTCGGCAACGAACCGGCACAATACAGAAGCGCATAAGGTCGTCAGGCGACGTTTTGCGCAATCAGCTTGGTGGCAGGAAGTCTGCTCCTCCCCCTATCATGTCGCAAAAACAGCCGCGTCGTTATGAACACCTACCTTTGCTGAACGCCCACATTGAACGACGCCTCAACGTCAATGCATGATCGAACGCTGAACCACCAGCCACGCCCGGTTCTCGAAGTTGTTTATTGTCGACTCGCACCTGCTACGTCCTCCCAATGTCAATAGTTTGGGCCTGCCTGGCTCGCTAGACGTGCCTCGCAAGAACTTTGTGCACCACACGAAGCACCACTGTCAACGCTGCAAGAGTGCCTCCAATTGATTTTACCCGCGTTGTTTGCTACACCTGTGGTTTGTTGCCGCGTATTTCGTCGCTGTCTTTTTGAGGACGCACGCTGCTATATTGTATCGAAACCAACAAAAATGAATTTTGTAGAATCTGCCATAAAATAAGAGTCGACAGATTCTCATTACGTAAGAAATACCGAGTGTAAAAAAAAGTAAATCGGACAAAGTCACTATAAATTAAATCTCAGAGTCTGTGAGTATTTTAATGAGCAGCCCCTGACGTCCCCAACGGTCTTTTTGTCGGCTGTCTGCATGCAGGAGCTTTTAGAGCTTGCTCTCATTCACGGTGCGTGCGCGCGTGTACGCGAAGTTTCACACGTTTAGCGTTCAGGGGAACAGCGTTAAGTTCGTACGTATGCAAAGAAAAGAAAAGAATCGCACCATTCGTTTTCATGATCAACCAGTTTACTAGAGGACTTTTCGATTAACTGAACTTAGGCTTGTGCGCAGTGAGAACAATGTGCTTCACTATTAAAGGAAACACATGAGTGCATAGCGCGCGGGATCTCTTTTTTTTCCATCTGACAGGTGCGGAAATTCCCGGCTTTGCTTCAGCCGACCTGTGGATGGTGGCGCAGGCATCTTTTACACCCCTATGTAACGCGTTGAGATGGCTTTAGCCAGCACTCGCAATTGACTCGCACGTTGGCATGTTTAACAATATACCGTACTGTGCATTGACCCTGCTGTAACCTGATAACGTCGCTAGTTTTTCGCCCACCAACTGACTTAACCCCAAGGAATCAATCACCAGAATACTGCGTATTTGTTCCGATCGGTTCCCACATAAACGTGCACCCGTATTTGCGCTGTCTCCATGTTTCCTCATGCATCCTGAACAGCAGCTATTGCGCGAGGGATATCTAGTTTTATTCATTGATTTCATCAGTGTTGTATGTGTCCCACCAAAAATTGCTTTATAATATACTTTTTTGAGAAGAATACATTTTCTTTTGTCGTTAATGCCTAGCCTAACTTTACGTGAATCACATGTCAGAGTTGGCAGACACAAGAATTTAGTTACTGTCAAGCCTACGAGACGCTGTGTACACAATATCTAAAGTGTTCAATTTTGAAGTGTGTGGGAGAGGGCTGCTAAAAGCTATAGAGAGCGACGTTGGTGCGGAAGCTGAGGAGAACGAAGGGTGCAGTGAAATGCCTTGGGAAAGAAAGAGCTCGGAACTAAAAAGAAGAGAAGCAGCAACTTAAGGAAAGAAATGGAGAAGGGTCGCGAGGTGAGAGAGAGAGAGAGAAAGAGAGCGAGTGTCTACAGAAGAGCGCCGTGTGCGGGCATATGGAGACAGAGAATGAGAGAGTAATTGGGCCTTGGCACTTACAATTGCACTCACTCTGCCAGCGCTTGAGGCCCCCGATATCATCAGGTATTAAAGAGTCCTTACTGCTGCTGCGGGAACTCCAGCCCGTCCAGTTTCCGAGGCGGGAGAAGGCGCGAATCATCATCGGGCTGGACGGAGCGCTCTTGTTGCGCGGGCTCTCGTGGATGTCCGGCACCTGCGGCGGCCAAGCAACGGGCGTCGCTGTGACGCCGTCGGGGTGCGACGCCCGTCCTTGGGACACTGTACACGTGACCGAACATCGGGGCACGCGGAGCTGACTCGGTTCGGTACATCATTAGACGGAAGGAAATCCAGCAGTATATACAGTACGGGGAGGTATCAGAAGACGACAGGGCAGCTGGAATTATCGAGTGAGCGTAAACATTTTCATGTCCATGTAGACGAGAAACTCGTGCAGAGAAAAGGTAAAGGTAGAAGCGCTCTTCGTGAGTGGTATCGTGTAGGTCTCAAAGCCACTCTTTGTGGAGAGGTTACATGCCGTGGTATCTCCCTTCTCTTTTTCGAACTGGCGGTTTGCATGCGCATGTACGTGCGTGTGTATGTGTGTTTGTGCATGCTCAAACGGCGGGAGGCCTTATTGACTGTTCCATATTTGTTCGGTAGTGTCGTACTTTTCTTGCAATCTTTGGCATGCCGCGTCAATAGGCGGACACAATGCAGACTGAGGTTAACGCATGCGAGATGCATTGTCCGTACGAAAGGAAGTTCATCCTGTCAATGTAAGGAGAATTCCACATAGACAATCTTTTTGGGTTCCTTGGCTGTGTTCTCGCGATTGCGACAACTGTGTAGAGTGTTTGTTCAGGTGGAAAGGCGGGGAAACGTGCCTTCTGAGGAAGGGCAAGTGCGAGTGGTTTTGACTCACCTGAAGATAGTTGCTCGACTTTGGGCCAGATGGACTGACCACCTTGGAAGGGGTGTCAGCCGTTCCGGTCACGCCAAGGCCAAAGCCCGTACTGAATCCGTACAGCATCTCGAGAAACACGCTGGAAAATTTATCGGCCGCGTTGCAGAGCCACGCACCCTTTCGAGCAAAATGAAGGAGAACTAGATTGCTTTCAAAAGGCCGTAGTGGCTAAACATACATGCCCAGAAAAAGTGTTCGATGAGGCTGAATGACCAATCAATCAATCAATCAATCAATCAATCAATCAATCAATCAATCAATCAATCAATCAATCAATCAATCAATCAATCAATCAATCAATCAATCAATCAATCAATCAATCAATCAACCAATCAATCAATCAATCAATCAATCAATCAATCAATCAATCAATCAATCAATCAATCAATGGAAGCAGCGTTCTGGCCGAGAAGAACGGAAGACAGTTTAGAAGGTTACTTTTGGTACGGTTAGGACTAGTTCAAGGATAAAACGAAAAACAAGAACAGGCACACAAAGAAAAAAGAAAGCACTCCTGAGAAACTGACATAAAACTGCACGGTTCCGGTTACACCTTCTGCTTCGCGTTCGGCGACGACTGCCGCGTAAATGCCCTTATAAGTAGCTAATCGGCCAGTATTCTTACTTTTCTTATTGTATTCAGCAATGAGTGATCCGCCATCGAGAGCGCGATTGGTTAATGTTGTAGGGCTTGTTTTCACTAGATTATTCAAGAGCGAGGGCATAACAATAGCGCATTTTCATACCCATAAGCCACTACCAACTCGTCCATCAGTAACAAATGGTTCCCACGAATACATATATATATATATATATATATATATATATATATATATATATATATATATATATATATATAGATGCATATTCTTGAGCACCTATGCATCGAATAACGCCACGCCGGATATACTGCTGGAGCGCAAATGAATATATATTAAAATGGATAGGCGGGCTACATGGTATTGCTTAATTAGAAAACTTAGAGCGCAGGAAAGAAAGACACTGTGCGAAGAACAGGAACACACCCCACACGTGCTCACTCACAACTGATCTTTACTAAGTGCGTACGGGAAACACATACATATAAAAGATGGATCTATCACTCATGTCCAAACGAGGGAAAGCAAACATACATCCAAGGCACTTGTTCAACATCGATTACTTAAATCGAATTCTCTCTGACGCAGTGATAACGAAGGTTGGCTTGCGCACAGTGCGGGGTTCTTAATAATATGATAGGCTTCCCAGATTTATAGTGCGTCGGGGTGACGGAACAAAATGAGTGTGTTTTCGAAGAGGGGTTTGCGCTGGCACGATCGGCATTGTGTTGTCGAACGCGTGTGGTGTGTGTTTCTGATCTTCATCCGGTGTGTTTCTTGTGCTTTAAGTTTCATAATAAAGATATATACGGTCTCGTCAGTGTAGTGTGGGTCATGACACGTCGGCAATGGGATGATGGAGCATCTCTGACGAATAACGCTTTCGCTCATAGCGAAAATCTCTCATCTCCTGGCGTTGCAGCGCAAGTGGATTGCCGGTTGTACATTAGAGCATAGCTTACCGACTGCGGACTCCCAAGATGGCTCTGACGGCGTACACCTTCGTCTTGTCTTTACCTGCGAGGCATTGTGTGACGAGACTTGAATTAGCATTGGACAATTTGACGGCTTTCGTGGACTAGTGTAATGGGCAAGAATTACAAAAAATAGAACTGGCAAGAATTTTTTTGAGCGGTCACTCATGCAGAACTAGATGAGAACACGAAACATTTTATTTTATCGTCATCAATTACACGATTTGTTCCGCATGTGTCACGCCGCCATATCAGAAAAGGGCGAAATGTCCGCGCAGGATATTTCGCAACTACCTCTCTACGATTCGCGCGGTAAAAGAATATTGCGGTGACAGAGATTTGAGCTTTGGAAGCTTAACTGGCATGCTTCACAAAAGCGCCAATGTTTGGCTGTTACGTAAGATTCGGATCCCTTGGGTGTCTCGCGAAATCAGGATAAGGTGACGGGACTTCTACAGTGGTTCTGCTACAGCTTGTTGGAAACGCCTCATGCAGAATGCAGATAAATGTATAGGTTTTGCTGGAGGAGAAGTTGGAGAGGATAAAAGCTGCGAAAGTGCGATTGATGCACACTTGCAAAAGCGTGATATTGTCACAAAGTATTGTCATTTTGTAGAGGTAATGACAGCGTGCATAATACTATGTTACCTCAATATCATATCACCCTACCTCGCGTGAATAGTTGCTGAAATGAAATAACTAGATTTAGCTTTGGGAGTATTGTAAATTGCTCCTGAAATGCTTATAAAGAAACAATGGTGTGAGCAACTGTATTCAGATGGCGATGGTTTGGTCGATCGAAGTTTGCCAGCTTCCGCTGGCTCTGTGCCTCATCACTTTTGTAGATGGCGCGCCACTTTCTTTTCCAGCGCTGTCTCCATTCGCGCCCATTCTATAAAGGTTCCCCGAAGGCCAGTAGGTAAACAGTATTCTAGCAGCCATCGGCATGTTCCTCGGCCGTCGTTTATACATGCACGCCCCAGCGCGTCTGTCTCGTGCCTCGTGCTGCGAGCTGCGAGATCAGAAGAAAAAGGGAAGAAGAATAAAAAGAGAGCTTCTTCTGCTCCTGCTATCGGTTAGGATGGTTTGCAGGCCTGTCGCTTGCCGAATCGCTCATTGTTGTAGTGAACTTAACCACGGTCCCTATGACTTGGCGACTCGAACGTGATTGTACAGCGAGCACGACATCGTGGACGAAGTCACGAATGAAAGACCGACGACCAGCGCAGAGGACCTCGCCACGGTGCGGATTCACCTACCGTCCTTTTGGCCACAAAATCCTGCAGCCTGGTTTACTCAGCTGGATGCCGTCTTCGACATTTGGGCCATTGACTCGCAGTGCGCGAGGTTCCTCCACGCTGTCTCGGCCCTCCCTGTAGAGGTGCTCGAGGAGTTCCAACACGTTGTGGACGCACCCCACGACACAACCCACTATGATCACTCCAAACCGATGGTGCTGCAATGCCACTCCGTGTCTGGGCGCAGGGGACTCCAGTAGCTTCTCAACGAAGAGGAGCTCGACGACGTGCCGACTGTCGGAACTTCTATTTCATATGCGGCGGCTCCTCAGTGACTTTAGACTGGACGCAAACAGCCCTCTGCTGCGTGAACTGTTCCTCCAGTGCTTGCCGCAGAATCTCGTGGTCGCCTTGGCTGCCACATCAGAAGACGTATCCCTCAACAATCTTGCAGAGCTGGCCGACCCTGTCGCTGATTATTCAGCAAAAGGTACTGTAGCAACAACAACCGTTCCATTGTCGCATCTCGAAGATCGGCAGTCTCGCCTTGAGCAAATGATAAGCGAACTTGCTGAGACCATTACTGCACTACGATCATCGCCCCACCGTCATTAGCGCGACTGGGATTGCTGTTCCAGATTCCCTTCTCGGTCCAGCACCCACTCGGGCCCTCGTCTGGGCGGATATTGCTGGTAACTTGAAAGAGTCTGCAGCTAAGCTCGTTGGTATGCTTCCATGGTACAAAAAAAGCGCTAAAACCATGGACAGAAGGAATAACACAGGACCGCACTCGTCCTGTGTTCGCCTTTCTGTCCGTGTTTTGAGCGCTGTTTTTCTACCATGGATACTGCTGGTATCACAAAAAATTCGGTGCCAGTGCACGTCAGCGCCGTTCCCTTTGCAGCTGGCGCGGAAACATACCACAGAGCCACTGACTGCGGCCGGTGACTCTTTCCACACGACAACGTGCCTGTTCTACGTCACTGACAGGATGGTCGGACAACGATTTCTCGAGGACACAGGGGCAGAGGTCAGCGTCATTCTTGCTGCGCGACTAGATCTGCAGCGTGCCAAAACCGCGCCCCTTCAAGCACCCAACAACTATCCATATATATGGCCAGCGCTCTCTTACCATCGACTTGGGTCTCAAACGCACCTTCCGATGGGTGTACAAAGTTGCAGACGTACGCATGACCATATTGGGTGTGTATTTTCTGACCACCTTCGCCCTTAGTGTTGATCTCCGCGCTCGTCGCATCGTGGGCACGACGACTAGTATGTCTGTACATGGCGTCCTCACACCTATGACTTCAAGCACGAGAAAAGTACCACAGATATCAACATCTGCGTTCGCCTTAACTCTGTCCGACTTCCCAGCCATCACGAAACCTTCCAATCTTGAAGTGCCAGTACATGGCAACGTCGCGCACCATGTTGTCACCGCAGGCCCCCAAGTGTTCTGCCGACCCAGATGCCTCACTGGTTACCGCTTTGCCATCCCAAGTAGAGAGTTCAACCACGTGCTGCAACTGGGCATCATCCGTCCTTCGTCATGCACTTGGTCTCGAGCTCAATCCACGTGGTACCAAAGCGTGACTCACGGGATTCTCACCCATGCGGAGACTACCATGGGCTCAGCTCGCTCACCACCCCTGATCGCTATTCACTCGCTCACATTCATGACTTAGCGGCCAACCTAGCTGGAAAGGTAATATTCAGCAAGATTGATTTAGTGAAGACCAACTACCAATCCCTGTCGAGCCAGCGGACATCCCAAAGACTGCAGTTACGATACGATTCGGGCTTTTAACGCGAGTGCGTTAAGGGCCCTGTGTCGAAGAAAACCCGGTGTCGGCGTCCCACGTCGACCGTCTTTTCAGTAAAAATCATTCCGGACCAAATTCTGAACCACGCATACCCAAACACTTTTCTATCGCCAAAGTTGCTCGTACCTTGTCTTTCATTCTTTACAAAGTTATTCCTCGGAAGTTTGAGAAGGGCAGCCCACAAGCAAATGCAATAAAAAAAAGAGACAGTGACAGCGCATATCTTTTATGTTGGATCTCAGACTGATATATTAAAAACGCGGAACAATAACAGGAGATCGACCCCGTAAAGAGGATGCGTTTCTACCAGAAAGCCTGCCTTTATGCCTAGCATTCGCCGCCAGCGTCTCCCGGTAACATAAGCTGCAGCTGCCAGAAAGCATGAAAAGCAGAAAAGTGCCTTTGAATGCTATCACATTTCACTACTGAATGTGAAACTTAAGTGTCCTGCAATTTTTTTGAGTACGTCGGCATGCCGTTCGAGTTGAGAAACGCTACTCAGACGTTCCCGAGGTTTATCAGTGAGATCATCCGGGGGCTCTCCTTCATGTTTGCATACCTGGATGACGTTCTGGTGGCTAGTATTTCGCCCGAACAGCATAGCAACCAATGGCGCCTGCTATTTTCTCGGCTTCAGGAACGCGGCCTTCTGATCAAGCTCGCAACGTGTGCCTTTGGTGTCCACTACATGGAATTCCTCAGAAACAGCGCGACTCCCAAAGGAATCACGCCGTTGGAAAGGAAAGTTCCAGCCTTGCGTGAGTTCCTTTGCCCAACGTCACTGCGAACGCTCCGTGAGTTCCTTGTGATGCTTAGCTTCCACCGCGGTTTTCTTGCCAACATTGCCCGGATTATTATACCACTGACCGAGCTTCTCAAGACCACCAAAGCTCCGTCCACTTTACGGTCCTGGACGTCCGACGCCGAAGAGTCTTTCCCAGCTGTCAAATACGCATTGGCAGACGCCGCCCTGCTGGAGCGTTTTCTATGTATTGCGCCAATGAGTCCTATCACCAATGCATCTAGTGCGCCTGTCGGCGCCATTTTAAAACCGTTCCAGCGCAACTCTGCATGGTGCCCACTCAGGTTTTTCTTGCAGGAGCTGAATTCTGCAGAAATGCGCTACAGCACGTTCGATCACGGGCTGCTTGCGGTATACTTGGGTGTTCGGCGTTTCCAAGACCTGCTGGAAGGAGCAAACTTTCACGTTATTACGGATCACAAGTCTTTGACTTTCGCTTTTCGCGGTAATCACCATGCTTATACATCACGAGAGATCCGGCACCTCAATTTTAGCTCCGAGTTCACTGTGAGCTTACGATACATTGACGGCCCAGTCAACGCAGCTGCAGATGTGCAGATGCCTTCTCCCGTATCGACGCAATATCCTCGGCCACACAGGAGTTCGAAGAAATTGCCACGGCGCAGCGTTCAGACGCCGAGCTTCGGCACCTCCGGCCCTCTGCTACGTCATTAGCGCTGTCCGATATGCTCTTTCCGTTTCCTTCAGGCATTATCCCTTGCGACGTGTCAAGGGGTCGAACACGTCCATTCGTTCCATTCCGACTTCGCGATCAAGTATTTGACAGGCTACACGGCGCAAGTCATCCCAGAGTTCATGCCACCCAGCGTCTAATTACTTTCCGCTTTGTGTGGCCGAGTGTGAACTCTGACCTCTGAATTCACACTCTGAGTATGAACATTCGCCGCTGGGCTCGCGAATCTCTTCACTGTCAGCGCTCCAAGTCGACGCGACCCGCCAAGTCGCCAATTCACTCCTTTCGTCCACCCGACGCATGGTTCAACCGCATTCACAACGACATCGTTGTCCCGCTGCCGCCATCCCGACGTGCTCGCTACATACTCACTTGTGGAAACCGTTATACCCGCTGCCCTGGAGCATTTGCTCTCACTGACATAACGGCACCTACAGTGACTTCCGCGTATGTCAGTGGCTGGATCTCGCGCTTCGTATACCCCAGCGTTGTTACGACCAATCGCGGCCGACAGTTCGAATGTGATGTCTTCAGCGAACTCACGTGCCTGCTTGGCGTCCGCCATATCCGTACTACCGCGTATCACCCGTCGACCAATGGAATGATTGAAAGCCGTCACCGTCAACTTAAAGCTGCCTTGGTGGCCCACTACGCTCGCTCTCCTTGGGCTGAAGACCTTCCTCTCGTCTTGCTAGGCGTGCGCACCTCTTTCAAGGAAGACCTCGGCTGCACAGCTGCGAAGCTGGTCTATGGCAGAACGTTGTGGTTGCCCGGTGAATTTTTCGCACCAGCTACTGTTGCCACGTCCGATCCAGACAGTTCAGTTCAGCAGCTCCACTTCCTGTTCGCACGATTGCGTCCTTGCCCTAGTAGAGTTGCAGTCTCTATTAATTTTTTTTTCAGCAATGACATGCCTACAGCGAGCCACATTTTTGTTCTGTGCAAAGGCATCCGACCATCTCTTAAGTCTCCCTATGACGGCCCTTCCAAGGTATTCAAGCGGATAGAAAAAAAATTGTTATGATCGACCTCAACAGACGTGAAGAAGTCGGGGTGATAGACATGGTCAAACCAGCATACTAGCGACCTCGCCATCATTACCCGCTTTCCACGACATGAAAACCGCTGAAACGACGGATCTACCCGATCGCCCGGCATAAAAGGCTGTTTCTTGGGCAGCACCGCTGCTCTCCTAAAGGTGGGGTGGGGGTGACCTCTGTAGCAGCCATCGTCATCTTCCCCGGCCGTCTTTTATGCATGACGCGCTCCGGGGTGTGTATTTCGTGCTGCGAGCAGCAACATTAGAAGAAAAAGAAAAGCACAAAAAGAGAGCTTCCTACGCTCCTGCTAATCGGTTCGAATGGTTCTCAGGTCTTTCACTCGCCCACTCACTCGCTGTTCTAATTAACTTAACCTCGCTGCCTATAGGTAGTTTTCATGTGACGTCACGGACGCAGCTCTCACTGCGCTAGTACCCAAATATGGCGGCCACGATGATGTCAGTGCATTGTATTATCACACGCACATTGTTTTGCTTACTGACGGTGCCCGTTTTTCACCGGTTTATCACTGTTATCGCTTTGTCGTTCCACCCAAGATGGACCCATCGTGCTGTCATGCTGTAGCGTTTCTTGATTAGACTCATTCTCGACGTGCTTGTACTTAAAGATGGCGGCCGCGATGACGTCTGTGCAAACTATATATAGTATAATGACCACAGGTATGCGACGTGACTAGTGGTAGGAAGATAATGTCAGTTTCCGACATTGTCTCCCGCGGGAAATCACGCTACAGACGGAAACAAGAATTGGGCGCTTCATACAGGAAAAAAAAATCAGCAAACGGAGTTCGAGAAAGATGATGGACAGCGCTGCAAATACGAGTTGCATATATAGAGCGGCTGGGAACGGCTGGAAGCGGGCGTTCGGAATAACGGAGCGATCCCGCTGGCGAATGCATATAAATATGTGTAATTGAGTAGAAATGTTTAGACAAGCAAACAACAAGCTCGCCTTCTTCAACGTGCCATGGAGCACTTCCATAGACACTTGCGTGGTCAACTCCGGTTTAGAGAACGCGAAGCCCTGGGGCCCAAGTGTTTTGTCGCCATGAAGGCAGAGTCGACAAGGTTTTAAACGAAGCGAACGTGACATTTATAAATGCGGCTACTGACTATTCGGAAACGAAGACGCTGTCGGAGATTGCTGCGGCGAAAACGCCAAGCGGCTGCGAACCCACAAAAATAGTCAACTGAGCATCTTTCTAGGCTCCCACGCAAAGCACGGAGAGGGTAATTGGAGCAGTGCGAGCATCTTTGTCGGCAGCCTATTATTATCTCTGCAAGCGTTAAGCGCAGCCGATATTCTTTATATATATACCTGATAAATTTTCTTAGCAGATACGTGTTCTATAACACCTCGCAGGCGCTATGTCTAGTTTAAGTGTTATGGCGAAGAGAAAACGTGGGCGTCTGGTACAAAAACGTGTCTTTTCTCTGTCCTTTGTTCAAAACATTTGCGCTGTTAGGTGCACATCTGTTAATTAAGCGGAGCAGCCGGCGCTTTCTACAGGCACGTACATATCTTTGAACACACAATAATCTGCGGGGAAAGACCTCAGGAGTGGTGCATTTTCACGGACTCAAAACCCGCGCTGCAAATTTTGGGATGCTTCCTGCGCCACACCGCATATCAGGTTCTGGCCCTGCAGATCACCGAGCTACTTTCATACGCTCAAGAAAAACACCACCGCATAGTGTTCCAATGGATCCCGGGACACTGTGGGCTCAGCGGTAATGAGATGGCCGATGCTGCAGCAAAGCGCGCCCTCAGCAATGGCATGCGAACTGTAGTGCCATTCTCCAGACCGGACATCACATGCCTCCTGTCGGAATTAATGAGGAGTGCGACGAGAACATACTGGGCCCAGCCAGACGCTCGTCACGTCCGCCTTAAAAGCCTGGATCCCGATATGAAATTTCCTATTCTGCGTGGAATTCCACGCCCTCATACATGCCTGATACACAGACTACGATTAGGCGTCGCCTTCACGCGCAAGTATTTGCACATTATTGGACGGACAGATTCCCCGGACTGTTCAGTGTGTGGCGCTGTAGAGACTATAGAACATGTGCTCGTGGTGTGCCCTGAGTATGCGCGAGAAAGACTGACATTGGCAGATACATTGAGACATTTCCACAATGGACCACTGTCGGAGGACCTCTTGCTAGGCGCGTGGCCACAGAGTTGGCAGACGACAGAGACAATGCGTGCACTTTCACGTTTCCTAGGTGACACGGGCCTGGACTCACGCCTGTGATACCAGTTGTGTAATGTGTCATTCACCTCGTTCCTCCCATTATCATCCATCATTGTGACCCCTTTTCTTCCCCTCTTCCCCCTCCCTTACGTAGAGTAGCAGGCCAGATCCTCCATTATCCGGCCGACCTCTCTACATTTTCCAATCATTAAAAAAAATACTTCTTAATGAAAAGCATGCGGGAGGATATAAAACAAGGCGGGTGGCGGAATTTCGGTGCATTTGCGGCCGTCGGTAAGGTTTTCAGGAATGCAAGCACAAAAGTGACCGAGGAGCTTGTTCATAATGTGTGAAAGTGTGAACAAGCACCTTCCTATAAGAAAAAAGAAAGAGAAGAGAACGAAAAAATTCGTTGATCACGAGGACGCGCATGTTTTACAGGTGCTACGATATACAAAATTGCTCGACTCGAAATAAACTGCGGTGAAGTCGGCCCATGGTGGTGTTTCTTCCGCCTTCACTCCTCTTCCGGCATCGTTGAATATGGCTCGTCCGGGAAGGAGCGTCACGTGATACTCTCCGGCCAATTTCCCTACGAAGTTGTAACACGCGGTGCTCCATCCCGAATCGAACGGAAGGCTTGCTGAGGCGGCAAGTCGGCGTTCGCCACAGGCGTATTAGGCACACTTGATCAGAGCCTGGCACCAATTTCACCTAATGGGCTCGGTCTCCTTGCCTCATGGGAGGCCTTTATCCCAAGGCAGCGTGAGCAGACGCTTGCAGCAAACGATACAACAACGGGAAGAAGACTGCAATATATATATATATATATATATATATATATATATATATATATATATATATATATATATATATATATATATATATATATATATATATATTATTATTATTATTATTATTATTATTATTATTATTATTATTATTATTATTATTATTACGCGCACAGACATGATGCAGCCCGCGTCAATCAATACCGATAACGCAAGCATGTATGCACGAATGCGCGCACAGTGCTTTCTCTTTAGACAATGCATAAAAACGAAGCGCATGCATGGCATGAACAAAAGGAGCCAACCAGTGTCTCAGCGCACTCTCATTCTGGGAGCATAAAAGCAGCGTTCTTTTTTTTTTGTCTTTTTCGCCGAGCCTCGCCCACTTCGCGTTTCTGACGTCTTCCTTCCCTCTCTTGTCCTGCGGCCGTCGTTAGGGAATGAATAATGAGTGATTAATTAAAGGCGATGTAATGATAGCGATAGCGAAGTATTAGACAACTACGCGAAGTAATGTTTGTAGTTTTATCGGCCATATAAATTAAAATAAACATTCACTTACTAATTTTACTAATTAAAGTTACCAGCATGACATCAGGTGCGGAAAGGCAAACATGAACAGATCTCACTCGATGACCCACGAACACTCGCTGTCACGAACAATGCTGGCATGAGGAAGATCGCCGGCAGCGCGGAGTGAACGCTTCGTGTTGCGTCAAGCTTCACTGGGTCTTAGTAACATCAGATAACGCGTCGTCCAACACTAGGCAAGCGAGAAGACAGCGCGCGTGAAGCCACCCGCAATCTCGGCTCGTCTTTAGGCTTTGCAGCTGCCGCAGATAACCTGCTAGTTTGTGGACTTGCGGAACGCGTATGCACTCAGCCGCGCGTACAGCCATGCGCAATCACGGCCGAGGTAGAACAGGATACGCGCGCTCTTCTCCCTTATAGCGCTCTTGGTCACGTGACCTCCAACACTGGGCACGCATCGAGCCACCATCCTTGACGGATCATCATGACTCACTTTCCCTCGCACCCACAGTGCACGGGGTGCGGTGGGATGTCATCGCGCTTGGACGTTATACGGAACATCATCCATGGCGACTACGAAGACGACGGCAAAAATTTGCTCGGAGTGTTCATGCAATTGCTATCTCAATAAAACAAGAACAACAAACGAGTGAACGAAAACGCTCGTGAACCGAGGAAGGAGCGGAGTGAACTTTTCAATGCCGGCGAGTGAACTTTGTTGCGCATATGGCGGGAAAATAAAAATGAAAGCTCTCTAAAGTAGCCTCCTACCTTTACACCTGTGCGCAGACGCACATGCACAAACACGCCGCAACAAATAAAGGGAGAGAAACACCCTTGAAACATCATGCAGTAGAATTGTCCCTGTATACTACACTATGTCGCCATGCATGCGCGGGCAAGAGGTTTGCGCACCCTGTCCTACGTTGAAGACGACGTCGCATAGCTGGCGCGTTCCCTGAAACATCTTAGCGAAGTCCCTAGCGAGCTGGTCGTATCCTTCGAACGGGTCGCGCACACTGTCCAGCAGCGGAGACGAGGGTCGCATGTGGCCGATGGGGCGCCACGATCCGCGCCGGTAAGGCTTCGGGATCTGGCCCGTTTCGGCGTGGTTCTGTAGGTTGGTCACCATGTCCTCCAACATCTGGCTGCGTGTCCGGTCCTGCGACGACAGCGGAAGGCGAGAAATATGTTTCTTCATTTTTGTATAGTGCACCCTAGCGCCTATCTTCTAAAATCTAAGCATATCTCCATATTCAGGCAACGTCTCCCCCTATTCAGTATGAATGAACCAAGGCAAATTACATTAAGGCAGGAGTAATGTAAGGATTCCATTACAATTCGATTCATTTGCGAGTTCTCGTCTGTGGTCCCAGTGGCGCTTTTCCTACGTTATCCCGCATCCATCAATTCTGAGCGATGGATGATAATAGAGGAACAAAATCGTGTGAAAATAATTTTTGTGTCACGCCACTTCGGTGCAAAACCACGCAAATATATCTTACCAATTTCACAGTCTCGTCGCTAATTTGTCGTAGCAGGTGACGCTAATTTGTCGAATGCCCCTATGACTATTACAATGCAGATCTCTTCGCTACGCGTGGACCGGGTGCGTAGTTCAGGATGCGTAGTCTACAAAGCTTTAAATGAACAGGCATAAATTCTGTCCGAAAGGAGTTGTCAGCTTCTCACTGGTTTTGCCTCTTTAACTTTATTGCCCGTAGTTAACCTAAAACTAATATTGCATGGTCCTCAAAGCCTCGCTAACAAAGAAAGTAACTCAACAAATAAGGGTATACACATTTCATATACCACTCGACTTACGCTGGCGTTTACCATGAGCATCGCATGAAGCTGTTCAGATAACACCCCAGAAAGGATATATAGAATGATTTGCAATTACTAAACGGCATTTCATAGGAACATATCTAGATAGAAAGAGCAGCCCCTTCAGCATCGTACAGCATTATCCCAGAAAAAAAAGGCAGCTTCTCATTAACAGGCAGAATTCTAGGGCGGAGCAGCGCTTTTCTTTAATTCTATACGTTTTAGTGCCACCATTATATGGAGGATTAAAAAAAAGAATCCGAAGAGAAAGTCGGAGAACAACTGCTCGATCCACGATTCCAATTACCTTTCGTGGAGGCGCATGCTATTCAACCGAGAGGTTACGCCAGGGTAAACAGGGCGAAAGCACACAAACCGAAAGGAAAGCAATTATACTGTGGAGTCAGCCACACTGCTTTTTGGCCATGACAGCTCTTCGTTCTCCGCGCCCATGACAACGTGCAGCATTCTTGCATGTTTAGCGAAATTTTAACTTTCCGTAACGCATTCCATCGGTTGGTCCTGGGTGCATTGCACTAGCCGCGCAAGACACCGACACACGACAGGGTGACAACAGCAACTGACGACCATATTCCTTTTGTCTCACTTCACATTCGGCGTGGTGGCGGCCGGGACGAAAAGGCTTGCTGCATGCCGTACACAGTTGAGCGATGCAGTAATCAAGACGCGGTACCTGTAAAGATCGCGAGGGATGCCGGGGTGTTTCTTACCTGCATTCTTGCAAACTTGGGCGCCGAGTAGCTTGTACGTTCCCCGTTAACGATCTTTGTGAGCAGCCACTCTCGAAACTGTACTCCCTGCGAGTGAGACGGATAAGCAGAGAGCGGGACGGGACAAAAAGGGTTGTGAGCAAGTACTGCCACACACTAGGGGAGCGCAGGGCATTTCTTTCATTAAGCCCCCAATTCGAGTAGCAGTCCACTCCTGCTGAACTTTAACTTGTAAGCTCAAGAGAAAGTACAAAGAAAAAATAACCGGTCGCTGCTGATAATAAGGAATTCGCGAGGGCAAAGTTAGAAGAGCGACCCAAACGTTTCGCATAGTTTCTCATCAGTGGTTGCCGGGTGCTTACGACGGCAGATTCAGTGGATTCCGATGACAGAAGGTATTTCTACAACTGCAATGACTGCTGGACCTTCAAAGTAAATTAAACTTTCGGCTCAAGATCGGATGTATTTAATAGAAGCTGAACTTCGGCCTAGTCGCCGCAGCTCACGGCATGCATCGTTGACGTCAGGATCAAGAGCGAAATAAGCGTGCATGTAGGGCTGGAGTAGTCGAAAATTGCAGCTTTGATGTTTTTGTAGCAGTGCGCTTGGAGAGAGCGAGAGAGATGTTGTCTCTAATGAAAGTTGGAGATGTTTGCCTGCCTGACACTGTCAAATGATTTCATTTACTTTTAGCGAATAGGTAAGCTGAAGAGAAACCCGTACGTACAGCCTCCGTCATACTAAACTGCAACACGCCTAGAGCACATTTCTTCTGCTGCGAAATCAGCTGGGTATTTATGGTTTGGGTGACTTGAATGTGCTGGCTTAATGCGTATTCCTTCCCAAGCATTCTATGTTTGCTCCTTACAGCCTTAGTTTATTAGGTATAAGGCGCTAGGTATGTCTTAACTGTTCAAGTTTAGTCTGACGGCGACTCTGTATCATAGAGAGTTTTGGATTAGGGGGAGGCAAGGATTGGGATCTCCTAATGCTTAGGGCCAGAGTACTGCGCATGCGCAGTACCGTGGCCCCAAGTGCTAGAGGGTCCCAACGCTTGCGTCGCCCTAATCTAAAGCTCTCTAATAACACCCCATCACTGGGCGGCTACCACGGTTGTCGTGGAGTCGGCCATCCAGCCCCGGATGGTACAAATATGATGGCTTTGTAACAGGAGAGTTGAAACATCATTGTTTTTCTCAGCTTGCAACCTAAGATGTCTGGAAAACGACAGAAGCCACGGCATGTATTCTTCGTCGCTCTGGACATAATGTTTTGAGCATTAAATGTGTGTGCAGCTGCTCTTAGCCGCATCACAATCGCCATTGTGTTTTTTAAAGGAGTTGCCATGTGCTTTGCTGAACCCTAGCGACTTATTTTACGTTTGTAGCTGTAGCTCCTCACGCTTTGCAGATTATATTGTTTGAGCATTCCTACTCGGGACAGGGATGCTATGTGACAGACCCATTAAATTGACTAATAAAAAAGAAAATAATATTCAGCCTGCAGCAGGTTAATACTATCCCGAAAAATGGGACGGGATATTTATGGACACGAAGAAGTTGGAGGTGAAGCGTCGCATTATTCATCGAACACTTTCATTCTCCTCTCACCAAACATTCATGGGGTGCCTCGTTGCTGCGACTGGTGTCTGTTGACGCTACCACATTTTTGCTGTTCATGAACCTAAATGATTCGACATCAGCGTGACGTGAAGATAACGCCAACCTAATGTGCTCAGTTTTGTCACGTGAGTTTCCCAATCTTTAGGGCACTGGTGTCCACCTCAAGTGATTTGCCTAAAAGTGGTCTGGCAACAACATGGTCCTGACAGAAAAATCAGGTATTTAACAATATCAGCGAGACTCTGGAAATGTTTTCTGTCCCGAATCTTGGACTCTTATTAAGGGAAGGTTGATGGTCTGCTTGTTGCCGTACTAATTGTAGAGAGAGAAAGAGAGAACAGAGGCAAAAAAAAAAAAGATGCAGGCGAACCCCCTTCCCACGATGTCTGTCGTAATGATTCGGTTAGCATTCAAACAATGTAGCGACACAGCGTACTCGTGAAGTCACCATTTATTTAAAATCTGTAGTGGTCATTCATATACTTTCGCTGCTTCGGCTATATGCGACGAACACTCATCTCCGGAATCAGGCCGCTTTGCTATGGAACTCCCTCGATAAGATCGCTCATGAGCATGGCGGCATGACGAGGACGCAGTGACAACGATGGAATCACGGAAAAGGAATGACATTAATGCAACGACAGCATGACATGGATGAGATGCATAGATGACGTTTCTGAAATCAGGACGATGGCAAGACAACAGCGTGATGATGGCGTTATCACGACCATGGTATGACGATGGCATGACAGGAGTCGGATGACGAAGTTATAACGACGACGATGGAAGGGCGACGATGACATCGCGATGAGAGTATTGCAACGAATGCATGGCGACGACTGTATGACGATGACGATGACGTAATGACGACGATGGCATGGTAGCGGTATGGGGCAAGGGGATGACGATGAGTGAGTGACGACTACGCTGTGACGACTGTATCCCGAAGTTTGTATGACGGTGTTGATGTAACGATGACGGTATGACGAGAGCCGGATGGTGAAGCTGAAGTGATGACATGGAGTGACCATGACGTCATCACGATGACGGTATGACAACGAATGACTGACGACTGCATGACGACGATGGACCGGCCACGACGGCGTCGCGACCACGAGCTCATACCTACTGGCCCAAGCTGTTAGATAACTTGGGCGACTGCTTTGGCGTAAGCTATCTAGCTATAGATAGATAGATAGATAGATAGATAGATAGATAGATAGATAGATAGATAGATAGATAGATAGATAGATAGATAGATAGATAGATAGATAGATAGATAGATAGATAGATAGATAGGTAGACTGGCTCAAATCGCCTAAAATAGGGAACGACGCGAATCGCATTAATATAAAATTTTGTGCCAGGAAGAACTTGGACAAATTCTACACTTTCACAAAAAGATGTATATAGAAGTTGCAGTAAAGAACAACAGCAGCAAAGAACAACGCTCTCTCATAATGCTTTTTTCGATTTATAGCTCTGTTCAGTTTAAACTTAATTCTTCGAAACGACAAGCGCGCGCTCAAAGAAGCAGAGCTTAATTTTTGAAGGCGCTCCTGAAGGGGCTGCGATTATTTAATTTGAAAATTCTATGTACGAAGACAATTTAAGAACATACAGCTTCTCAAACATCATGATATTAGAACTATACGTATAGAAACATAGAACAACTCACTTTGGGAAAGACTGATCGATGCCACAGGTACGGCTTGAAGGCGCCCACCTCATCTCTGGACACCACGGACACCTGAAGCACAGGGGAAAAACGCAATTTTGTAACCTTTCAACAAAGATTGCATGAGCGTGCAGTAATCCGCATTTACCGTATCAATATAAACTATATGCTGCTTTCTCGACAGTGTATGAAATGGCCGAACTGCAACGCGTGCATAGACTCTGCTACAACACTCCCATAAAATATCCCGTGCAACTTGTTTCAGAGCTTAAAAAAATCGGTAGAGCTTAAAAAGAAACGCGAGGACCTCTACGTGTATTTAGCAGACTTGAGTTTTGAAGCGGTCAGCGTTTAGCTAAAGATTAGCTCACTACTCACTTATTAAACTACTTGGTCATCTCATTAATTTGTAACCTGATGGATATGACGTCATTTCTGAAGACCTGCCATTCAGCAATCGAATGATGCACGAGACCATGGTCCCAAGATCTTCTTCAGTGATAAAGGTTTCCAGTCTGTCTAGTTTTAGGTCGTGCGGAGGGCAACTATCTTATCTTCACGGATGCGCAGTAAGATAGGTGTTTTGCCCGCCGTGGTTGCTTAGTGTCTATGGTGTTGGGCAGCTAAGCGCGAGGTCGCGGGATCGAATCCCGGCCACGGCGGCCGCATTTCGATGGGGACGAAATGCGAAAACACCTGTGTACTTAGATTTAAGAGCACGTTAAAGAACCCCAGGTGGTCGAAATTTCCGGAGTCCACCACTACGGCGTGCTTCGTAATCAGAAAGTACTTTTGGCACTTCAAACCCCATAATTTCATTTTAAGATAGGTGTCTTACAGTTTCTTCACAACCACAGGTATTGCAACCTGCTCCATCAGTCATTCCTATCAAGCGTGAGTATGCATTTTTGAATGCAACGCCCAAGTGCCTCTTTAAAGTTTTTAAGCTACTGATCACGTGGCTGAATCTGTCGTATCAGAGCCGCGTATCAGGCCCACTTCGATATGTTCGTTGCTTCAATGCTGCTGAGGTTTGGAGAGCCAGACATGTTACTCGGAGCCATGCCGCGTTGCCTGGCCCCAAATTTCCCTGACTGGCTTCGAAACTTTTGACAAAGAGTGCAGATCTTCGAACGTGCAGCCGGCGCTCGCCGTTCGGCATCGCCACGACGCGGTTCGTTAACTGGGCCGCGTCTCATCTCGACTCTTCGACGATGGGCGATCGACGTGCACAGCTGTGCGCCGAAGCGGCTTCGCATAGTCCCGCTGGGCCCCGTGTCCCACTTTCGTGTCGACGCAGCCACGAGTTCTGGCTGCATTGCCGAAAGCCTGGTGTACGCGTCCGTTCAATACATGACGTACACGGGCAGCATGTGGACGAATGCACTGTCAACAAACGCTGAGGGCTATATTTAATCACAGCGGCCTTATTTCGACATCCCTGAGGGAGCGAGTCCCTTCTTCGTCTCACGTATTCCACCTGCTCGCGGGCATGCCCCCTCAAGCCGTGAGCCAATATGCAGAAAAAGACGAGGGAGACTTGTTCTCATTGTTTAAGGTCACGAAATTAAAAATATGATTGCTCGATGGGCCGCGTTTCCTTCGTTGGCAGCCATGGGCCGTAGCAGATAACAGGAAGGTGATCACGAGCTAACGGTTAGTACTGAACACGTTCGAGAGAGGGCCAGTAAGCTTGGTCATTACTACATTTTTCCGCGTATGTATCTGCTTGCAGTACTATTCATATTTATTGAGTGCTTGCGCAGATAAAGCTTTAGTTGCGAGTCGGCGCTTCTTTTATGGTCACTATATTGCCCGTGTTCTTTTCTTGCTGTACCTTTTGCCACGAACACGTACCAACTCGCCAAATTATCCGTTTATATGGTCCAGTAAGCAAGACCCATATTCTTAGTATCATTGTTGTTTCTATATAAATTGCAATAGAAACGCGAACACGAAGCAGTCAAGCCATGAATGAGGGTGCGGAGTGTAGGCAACTCCAGTTTCAGTTTTAGCGTGGCATTAGTATGCTTACATGACTGGACTTTGTGTGTTCATGAATTCGAGTTGTCTTTCACGTCTAGTGTGACATTGGTGTACTTATGTGGCCGGAATTTGTGTTGTTATGATTTCCCTATTTTTGTTAGGATTTATTCTGTATTTTTAAATTCCTATGTGAAAAGGAGTAGCCAGCGATACTTAAAGGCGACATCTCCTAAATACCACATAATAAAAGAAAAATGCGGACACTGGATCAAAATCTTCCTCTTAGATACTATTCTCGAGTCCAGCCAGTTACACGAAGTATGGAGAGAGAGAGAGAGAGAGCAGCTGGATGTCATTTCGAGGACGATTGCACAATTCTTATTTGAGTGCAATGATCCTTGGTAAGTGAAAAAGATAGTATTATATTCATTTACAGAGCACCTGACTAAAGAAATCAACAGGTTTGTCATCGCGTTTGTTTAACACGCCCAACCTATTGACTCCACAAGTATGACGTGCAGCTATATACGCTTTACATACGCTTTACAGTTTTGCATATACAAGGGTTGTTCAATAGAGACTGAGACTAATGCTCCGAAACCTTGATTTCTGAAAATTATTGATCGGCACTTTTATTCCTTCTTACGGTTCGCAGTAAGTGAAACGCACGCATCGCATTGTTTCGGGCAAGCCTGAATAACACGAGTGCAACCACCTTTTGCCACGTTCTTGAAAATCGCCTCCAGTTTATTACTACGCTTGATTCCACGTCTCGTTCAATGTCAATGCAACCCCCCCCCCCCCTCTTCTTTTTTTTTTAGCGTTCTCGGAAGCATTGCAACGATACTCTCATTAGTTCTCCAGTCCAGATGCTGCATTCTCCGGCTTCTTTACGTACCTCATGGTAAAAAGGAAGGCATTGGTTCGACACGAAACGTGGCGCAATTGAGACATTGGAGGCAATACTTAAGAAGGTGGCAAAAAAAAAAAGGGCTTCGCTTATGCTATCTAGGGCTGTTAGAAATGGTGACACGAGTGCATTTTAACTTACTGGGGAGAAAGGAATAAAAGTGTCGAACATCAATTTCTTGAAACAAAGATTTTAGAGCATCAGTATTTCTTAAACAACCTCCGTATATTCTTCGCAGCACGCTTCATGCATGCTAAAGGGACGAGCAGCACCTATGCACATTCAAGATGCTAGTTTCGTGGCGTGTTCGTAGTCTCCGCTTTAATTATGGGATTTTGGGTGCGGAAAGCACGATCTGATTATGAGGCATGCCATAGCGGGAAAGTTCCGGAATAATGTGGACCACCTGGGCTTCTTTGACTTGCACTTAAATCTAAGTACACGGGTGTTTTCGGTCTCTGCTTTATGAAGCTGTCCATTAGATTTGGTCCTCAGGGTAGTGGTTAGATGCAAACATGCTCATTAGTTTGAAGCCATGTTTTCTTTATTATTTCGCCCTTTCTATAATTTGCCGCCGAAATTTGGCAAATTAGTTGATTCCCCCCCCAGCATTCGCACGTTAGGAAATGCTCATAAGTGCCCAACGATAGTCGGATAATAATAATAATAATAATAATAATAATAATAATAATAATAATAATAATAATAATAATAATAATAATAATAATAATAATAATAATAATAATATAATAATAAATCTTTTATTGCACATAACGTATACAGGGCAATGAAACGGGCCTGTCAAAGCCTCTAGTGGCTTGAGGGACTTGGCCCGGCAAAGTCGGCAGACGGACGTGCAGTAAAACATAAAATAAGAACATAATATAAACACAATATATCAACACAATAACTAACATGAAATCAATAGTGACCAAGGTGCAAAAAGTTAGGAAAAGTAACATGAACAAGAAATGAAAAATAAAGAGCAAGGAACAGTATTTTACCAATTCGTGCCTGGTCATGAACATTTTTCAGGCATATAGGAACCGTGTTACAATGAGTGAATCATGATTTTTAGCATTTTTTTTGATGTTGCGGAAAACATTTCCTCTGGTAAGTCATTAAAAATTTGGGGAACATAAACACAGCGCCTGGCTTCCCCATGCCTTGTTGAAGAGCGCGGCACCTTAAAACGAATGGAACTACGCAGGTTTCGGGAGGCTGCATGACGTGTTTTGAAATTGCTGTCCCAGAAATGTTGCACCACTACAGTCTGTAGAAAGAGTGTTCGAAAGCATGGAAGACCAAGGGCTGTGAAAATATTATCAGACACAGAAAAGGGGGCGTTATATGCTATGTTTCTTAGTATGTTTCTTAATAAAGTGTCAACTCTGTTTTGCCATCTGGCTGAGCAAAAAGCAAAAACGGTAATCCCATATCTGAGAATACTGTACACCAGAGCATGCGCAATATTTTTTTTTATGTGAAAAGGAACAATGGATTTTATATGGAAAAACAACCAGGCCGCGCTCCGAAGCTTACCACAAACATGTGATAACTGGCTGTGCCAAGACATATCACTGTCGAAGAAGACACCCAAGTATTTTACCGAATTTACATAGGTGACAGGCACGCACCGACAGGGATAACAGCCGTGAACATGTAGAAAAACGGGCGCATCTATAGCTGTTAGTTTTAGTGGGGATCTGAAGCAAACGAGTTTAGTTTTAATTGGGTTAACCCCCAAGCAGTTATTAGTGAACCAAGTCATTGTTTTGTGTATATTAATCTGGAGATTAGTAATGGCCATGTTGTAAGAAAAGTGCTTGGAAAGCAAAACAGTGTCATCGGCATATTGAAATAATACACCTTTGGAAATAACGTGAGATAAGTCATTAACGAACAAATTGAAAAGAAGAGGTGATAATATGGAGCCCTGCGGAACCCCGGCCTTCATTGGAAGTTGACTACTTACATTTGTCATCCCGTCTAAAACAACCACTTGTGAAAGACCGGAAAGGTAATTCTTGAGCACATCATAAAACGGACCTCTGACGCCTATGGAGTATAGTTTGTCTAATAAAATACCATGATGAACTGTTTCAAAAGCTTTAGAAATGTCTAAAAATAAAGCAACACTAAACATATTTTGATCGAAAGCTGAAAAAAAGTTCATCGGAGAACTCTTCCAGAAGAGCTACAGTACCACGACCAGGAACGAAACCAAACTGGCGGGTTGACAAAATGGAAAATTTTTCAACAAAGGATGTCATAGATCTCAAAAGAAATTTCTCGATTATATGGGAAAGTATAGGCAAGATCGAGATGGGTCGATAGTTTTTCATGTCGTCTTTTTGTCCTCCTTTAAAGAGCGGTTTAACTAAAGCAGTTTTAAGTTCATCCGGGAAAAACGCAGTGCGCAGAAAACCATTTAGCATGAAGATCAGCACATCAGACAGTGCCTCGAAGTTTCTTTGGAGCAAATTTGCTGACAAGCCGTCAATACCAGGAGGTTTATTCCGCTTGAAGCTAACGATTATATCACGCAGTTCTTCTTTGGTAATGCTGGCTAGAAAAGCAGACGCAGAGTTTGATTCTTGCAACGTGTATTGGTATGCCTGACTGGAAGATGATTTCTCTGAGGCCAGTGCAAAAAAACGATTAAAACTATTTGCGACTTCAACGCAATCTCCCGGAAAGAAAGAAAGCGGGGAGGTACTTGCAGAATTTTTGCCACGAAGGTGGTTTATCAATGACCACGTTTTAGCGGCATTCCTTGACGACTGGCGAAATTCTTGAGAAAAGTACTGGCGCTTCGTGGACCTTAGCAGAGCGACCACCCTATTTCTTGCGGCTTTATACTGCAGTCGTAAGGCTTTATTTTTTGGTACCCGTTTGCACCGTCTCCAAAGTATGTCTCTGTATGAAATGGCACGGATTACGTCGGGGGTCAACCAGTTATATTCTCTTCGGCGCTTTTTTATTACGACGCGTTTAGAATTGTTCTCAAACTTCCTTATTTGGTCGCAGAGGATACTATAGACCTTCTCCGGTGAATTAGACTCAGTTATAGCTAACCAGTTAAAATTGCTAATTAAGCTATCTAAGACTTCATGGTCCGTTATTGTAATATAGATGAGGTTATTTGGAAAATAATAATAATAATAATAATAATGATAATAATAAATCAAAGGTATTTCTTAAAGTGCCCAGGAACAACCTCGAGGGTCTTGGTGCTGGCGCACTCGGCAAAACAATGCACAGGAAACAGCGCACGCCCATACACACATGCGCACGCGCGCATACGTAAAAAGAATAATAATAATAATTTCGCCAATACAGATTTTAATAGAGCATAAAATGTGTACACGAAGAGAATAGAAAACAAAAGTGGGGCAACAGAAAAATGGATTACAGAATGATGGAGCACACAGCAGAAATGAGAGCTTTTGTTCAGTCATTGAAATATTCCTGTAACTCCTTTCAGGAATATATTAAAATTAGGATTGAAGATATCCAGGGCAATCTGAATAAGCGTGATATATCGCCTGCACTCTAGATAGAGGGTCACAAAAGTCTGAAGGCTGAAAGGCGCGCTGTTTCTTTGTGCCTTTCTGCGGGAAGTGCCACTTAAATGTTTTTCTACAAATTTCTTTCGGCGTCCAAAGTGTCCTTCAGCTGACCGAGTAAGAGTACAATCAACGTAGCAAACAAAAAGAAAAGAATGTTTGCCGGCACCGTTGCCAGGAAACTTGCAACAAAAGCCAAATGACGCAAAGAGAAAGACCAGTGGTAATTACGGCGCACCTCTCTGGGTTTCCGGACTTATGATTTAAACCGCGTTCACGACATTACGAAGTGTTGTTCAGGAGCTCACTAGACCGCACGTTCTCCCTCTTCGAGGCGCGAAGTGCAACTGACGATATATATATATATATATATATATATATATATATATATATATATATATATATATATATATATATATATATATATATATATATATAGAGCTTTGATGCTTCAGATGAACACACTAAAAGAATGTTGATAGTAACTTTAGCTTAAGCTAAAGAGGACGAAGGGGAACGCCTGCCCGCTCACGAGACATTCATTATATTACTTGACATTTTCATTCTGATGCTTTACTACTTCCTATTACTTGTTTTCTCTTAGCCAAGGTGGTGAATTCGATGCCCTAACCAACTGCGCATTAATTAACACTAAAGGTCCTGGGTTCAACTCTCGACCTTCACGATGTCAACCCAACTGGGAGATATGGCCGGTTCGGCCATATCTTCAAATGGGTTCCATCCCCCACCAGAGGTGGAGAATTCGACTCCCACTAAACGTTATTGGTACGAGTGCCTTAATTAACTCTATCTTAGGGGAAAGAGAAAAGCAGAAGGCAGGGAGGTTAACCAGGATAACGTCCGGTTGGCTGCCCTACACCGGGGGAATGGGAAAGGGGAAAACAAAGATGACAGGGAGAGAGAAGAGGGAAGGAAAAAAGGAAATTAGCGGTGAGTTCGCTCACGCGTGTGGTCTTACAGAAATTGCATTAATAGTCACAGATGTTTGCACAAGCCTGTCGTCCTCAAGAAGCACAAAAGCGCATTTGCCGCTTTATGGGCCGACAGGCGATGGGGGCGGTGTTCCAGCAGCACCTGCACAAAAAGCGGCCGATTGTCCAGTTTTCGGAAAGATTTGGCAAGTTCTTGTCTTTTTGGGGCATATCGTGGACAGTGGCACAGCAGGTGGTCGATGTTTTCTTCAGTGCCGCAGACCTCACATGCTACACTGTCAGTCATACCAATTAATGTAGAGTACGCCTTTATGAAGGCAACTCCTAACCAAAGGCGACAGAGAAGCGCTGCTTCACGTCGAGGAAGTCCGAGGGGAGGTCGGAGTTGCAGTGAGGGGTTTAATCGATGCAGCCATGTAAGTCGTAAGTTTGGCGAGTTCCACTCGGTAAGTGAGAAACTGCGTGCCAGGTGTCGAAGCTGCCTTGCGGCGTCAGTCCTCGAAAGCGGAATTGGAACGATGTGCTCTTGTTGATGTGCTGTGCGAGTAGCGTTATCGGCGGAATCATTGCCACTGATTCCCCAATGGCGAGGTGCCCATTGAAAAACAACCTCGTGACCTTTTTGTTGGAAGTGACGGTGAAGTTTCACGATTTCGTATGTCAATTGGTCATGACATACATGTCGGAGAACTGACTGCGTGCACTGTAATGCCCGTTTTGAATCACAGAACTAGGTCTTTAGTTTTTTCAGAATCAATGGATTCCAGTGCACGATGCAGAGCCATTAGTTCTGCCGCCGTTGAGGTCGTGACATGCGATGTTTTGAACCGCAGTGTCATTCCTCGCGTTGGTATAACCACTTCACCACCAGAACTGGACGACGTAATCGATCCGTTGGTATAGATGTGTACGTGGTTGCTGTACTTTTCATGCAGAAGTAAGCTCAGCTGTTTTAGAGCAGGGGCCGGTAGATCATTCTTCTTCTGTGGTCCTGGAATCATTATATGTACATGTATACGGCTCAAACACCATGGAGGGAACACTGGCTTGTCTGCAGGTGCGTACCCTGAAGTGAATGACGCACGATGTGCACTGACAGTAGCGCTAAATGTCGGGCAGGGCCTTGCAGCAGTGAGGCTCGCCAGGTGGTGGGAAAGGGTCCTAGAATAATGTCTGAGATGCATACGCATTGTCTTAATGGTAATGTGCGTCGTGATTAGGTAATCCTGGGCAATGGCAATGGTTTCAGCCGTGGGTGCACTGCGTGGTAAGCCACGACATATCTTAAGCGCCCGGACTTGAATGCTATGAATCGTACGCAGCTTATTCTTGCACGTGTTGGATATTGCAGGCAGGCTGTACCACAAGAATCCGACGAACAACGCCATGTACAGCTGTAACATAGCGTGTGTAGATACTCCCCAACTTTTTCCTGCAAGGAACCTGAACAGGTGACAGATACCAGTCAGCCGCTTTTTCACGTAATTCACGTGCGGAGTCCAGGGCAATTACGACTCCCAAGAACCTGTGACTTATGCTGCATGGTATAAGTTTTACGTTAATAGATATGCCGTAAGCAGACGTTGACTTCCTCGTGAATGCCACCATTACGCACTTTCCGCATGAAATTTCAAGTCCTTGTTGACGAAGGTAGCAAGATGTCATTGTGGCTGCCTTCTGAAGCCGAGCGCGAAGCTGAAGTCGTGTTACGCCTGATGCCCTGATGCAGATGTCGTCCGCATAGATGAAAAGTAGTACGGTGCTTGTCAAGTTGTCAACTAACCCACTGAGGGTCAGATTGAAAAGCGTCGGGCTAAGCCCTCCGCCTTGAGGGATTCCTCGGCTACCGTAATGCTCGGATGCCGGGCCATTTTCTGCGTGCACGTAGAATGGTCTCCTCTGTAAGTAGCTGCACACCCACATATATATCTTGCCACCAATTCCGACGGCTTCTAACGCGCTAAGGATGTCTCTATGGGTGACATTATCATAAGCCCCTTTAACATCTAGAAACAGAGCAGCAGGTAGTCGTTTACAGGCCTTTTGGTGTTGCACAAATGTTACCAAGTCAACAACGTTGTCTGTTGACGAACGGCCACGCCTGAATCCGGCCATAGCGTTTGGGTAGATTTCATAGTTCTTCAAGTACCATTCCAGACGTGTTAAAATCATTCTTTCCATGGTTTTTCCGACACAGCTGGCAAGTGCGATCGGACAGTATTAGCTTAGTTAGGTGTGCCGTAATTGACTTTGCCTTAATTAACACCACAGGTCGTGGATGCGACTCCCACCGAAGGACGTGGGTTCGAATGCCTTAATTAACTATATCTGAATTACTGCCCCTAATTCACTTTGCTGCAATTAACAACAAAGGTCAGGGGTTTGAGTCTGACCGAAGATCCTCACTTTTGGTGCCATGAATTTTGGTGCCATAACGCCGGACGGCCAAATTATCGTCCCATGAGTCGTCTAAATCTTTCGCCTTAACAAAAGAAGAAGAAAAGAAGACAGTACTAAATGTGAAGCTGTGTGAGTGTGTTTCTAAGTTTTCAAAGAGTGGGCTTCGTAAGGCTGCGTGTCGTCGTGCACGGGGGTTGCGTGTCCGACCGAGGTGCGAGACACGGTGCCGTTCCTTCCCTACAGCCGTGACATGTTCTTGTTCGGGTGAGCGAACACCGTCAAAGCCCGCCTTTCTACGCAAAGGCGGCTCAGAAATGCGCATGCGTCGGCCTTGTTTGCTTGCGCAGAGCGCACCGCCGAGACGGGGGACGCAAATGCAGCACTCGACGAACTGAAAGGCAGCCTCCTTCACGTCCTTTTGCGCTTCGTTTCTGCCTCCTTTCTGCTCCCTGTTTGCTCACGTTCGCGGAGAGCCTTTCAATACAGCCACTTCTGGATAGAAGCGGTTGCCTGGCCTTCTTCTTCTGTTGTGGAAACGGCCAGCCTGCTTGGCCTTGCTGGCCCAGACACGACGCATCAGCGGAAAGAAGCAATGGAGTAATGGCAACCGTAGTTCATGAACGGATCCTTTTAGTATGTCACTGATTCTGCAGCCGAATGCACCGTTCGGCTGTCTGTTAGAAGGAACACGCCAGTATGTGGCTTTCGCTCTGCAGGCACTCCAGTAGCCAGTGACGGCTGAAGCTACTGCACATGAATGTGGAACGGGGTGAGCCCCACCGCGTACAAGTTGCCTTCTTCTAAAGCTGGATGCTTCCACAATTGTCCGATGGGAAATGGTCATTGATTCTGTTCCTTCTAAGAGGGAACCATACTGCATATCTATATAGTGTTCTTGTGTCGTCGGTCGCGGTGATATTGAGAAAAAAAAAGAAAGCACAGCTCGTCGCCCTGATGTATACAACGAATAAATATTACCGATAGCTGCAGGAAATACGCCACTGTGAATCAGCCGTATGTATCTCTACATCGTTTTCTGCTGTCGTGTTTTTTCTTCTTTTTTCCTCTTTCTTTTTGCCAACATAGTTTGGGACAGCAGGATATTAAAAAATCCATTTGGCGCAGAACCTTTGAAAAAGTTATTTCATGATTCTCGGGGTATTAGGGACGCTGTTCGATGCCTTTTGTGATAACTCAGGTGGACTGATTTGTCTTCGGTGATGTTCATTGCTTATTACTCTGTGCACGCACTGTCATTCGTATGAGCTCACTAAACCACGATTGTACACGCAAAACTTAGGCACCTGTCATCAAATATGACGCTATTTAATGGGCTTTGTTAACTTTGATGCGTAAGGCGTGCTTAAAGGTATGCTTCTTTTAAATAGTGATGATTCTCTCGTAGCCATTATAGCACACAATGTACAATGCCGCATGCCGATACGAATCCAGTAATACGAGGTGAAGTTGAGGCGCAACGTAACAAACCTACGAAGCCGTAGAATTCTAAAATTGCTGCCATCTATACGACAGTGATTCATGCCGACGATATTCCAATCGAAGCACAGTGCAAGAAAAATCGTTTAGAAAGCTTTCTGTGCAGCTGAACAAAACCCAGAAGCAAAATTAATCTGTACCTCCCTACTACAGAGCCCCCTCATAGACTCCACGTTGCTTTGCGACGTCGAACACGCCGTTTCTCTAGATGAACTAGGGAGAGTGTACTTTTCTATGAAAAATTTCTTCATCAATCATGTACTAGTCACCACTTTACGGTAATCTTTCAATATACACAATAAATATTTATGTTAACAAAGGAAGACACTGGCAGAACCACCCCGGCATAACAGAACCGAGAACAGAATACAGTGGCGAAAAAGTATATGCACGCTGTAGACACACAAAAGCTCACACGCAGACACGCAAGATAGTTAATAGGGACGTTTAGCGTGTCCGGTATCCGGGCAAGCGCGGGCGGTTTCCCGGTTTAGCGGGGGCGTCAAGGTGAGCGGCCCGATCGGTGGCGCCAGCTGGTGGCGCAAAGCTCAACCACACAAATACAGAGCTAATTACTGTATTCTGCTTAGCTGCTGGGGTAAATTTTCGACAGTGGCGTAATCGTGTTCACAATTACGCCGCTGCCAAAAATTTGCACGAGTGGCGAAGCAGGATATGGTGAGTTACGGCAGTTTTAGCTATGCGTTTGTCTGGTTGAGCTCTACAACACCAGGCGGCTTCACCGCTCCTGTTTACGCCCCGACCATGCGGTAATCCGCCCAAACCGCTCCCGTTTACCGGAATAGCGTACAAGCTAAAGGTCTCTATTGTTTTTGAAGCAAGCTACCGTCTCAGCTAGATAGCTTCATCGCTTTTCCCTACACGGCCACAATCTTCCAATCGTTCTTTAACAAATATGCCTTTGAGAGATGAATGAATTAAACTTTACAATAGAGAAGTACGTTCTGAAAAAAAAAGGAAGACGTACAAACTAACTTGGCGATTTTCTTTCTATTGCGTGAAATTGTTGCATCTTGCCGCTAAGAACTACCAACGCCACTTTACACTGCTGTAAAGGCAATATATTTCACGCGCCAAAGATGAATTAAAAAGAAAGGGTAAAATAAAACCTCTTCCACGGCTGTCGACGTACTACGTACTATATATAGCGCTATGTACCGTCGCATTCAATGTGAGCTGGAACGCGGTGCCCGTTGTCGAAAGGGCTTCAATACTGCACGGTTGCGCCTGCACACTAAAAATTTTTTAAAATAAATGTAAGCCACTGGAATGGTGTTCTATTCTCCAAATTTTATTACGTCGACGCCGACATGCAATTTTGGGGCCCCTACTACCATAGGTGCATTGTCGCAGCTCATACTGAACGCGACTATACGTTCGAACGTTTAGCTGTACTTAGAGTTTGAATGTTATAGCGGTGACAGTATAAAAGCAAAGAGAGCTACTTACGCAGAAAAGTACCAAGCTGCCTTCCTCAATTCGCAGTTGATGGAAATGTGAAGGTGTGCACGTCTTTAAGATATAGTAATCACAGTGTGGTTTGTGTTTTGATATTGCCTCTGTGAGTAAATAATTATTGGACGGAAAGCGACAACAAAACATTAACTGGCCTGTAATCACCATTTTGTAGATTTTTTTTTTGCACAACGCCATAGTTTGGCAACTGTGTATGGTGGGAAACCCAACTTGGTGTTCTGGGGCTCACGGTAATGAAGCCCGTACTACTGACTACAACAGTACTATACCACATGCGCAAGTGGCCGACAACGCCGCCTGTCGCCAAGGCTGCGAAGCGTAGGCGGGCTCAGGCGAGCCCTGCTCCCGTCAGCGCCTATGCGCATGCTGTCGTGTTTGCGTTCTTGATCGTGATGTAACACTTCTCTCAGCCTTCAACGATGTCTTGAAACAACTGTTGCGTAGTTGGATGCCTTAAAACGTACATAAAGCTCGTCAGGCACACACTTAGTTTCCGGTGCTGCTTCACGAGCAAGAGCGACGGAGGCTGTGGCTCGCGGCTGTTCGACGGAGAAGATGAGCAATCGCGCTTTGTTTACTGCAGTTTTGAAGCAATTATTATGTTTGTATGTTTTGCTTGATGTCGCTGCACCGTTAGTGAACGCTTGCACGTTCAAACTTAGATTGGATTATTAGATTATGGGGCTTTACTTGCCAAAACCGCGATCTCATCATGAAGCATGCCGTAATGGCAGACTGCGGATATTTGGACCACCTGGGGTTCTTTAACGAGTACCTAAATCTAAGTGCTTGGCTGTTTTCACACTTCGCTCCGATCAAAATGCAGGCGCCGTGGCCGGGATTCGATCCCACTACCTCGTGCTTAGCAGCCCTACACCATAGCCACTAAGCAACTCCGGCGGGTAGTTCCAACTTGGTCGCCTCGTCTACAGTCCAGAACATACAATAAACGCTAGGTTGTTGTTACAGATGAGACAGGATGCCCCCTTTGAAAAAAAAATGCCAGAAGTTAAGCCAGAGAATGCGGAGCGAAGCTGTGGAGAGAGAGAGAGAGAGAGAGAGAGAGAGAGAGAGAGAGAGAGAGAGGAAAGGCAGGGAGGTTAACCAGAGGCGAGTTTCCGGTTTGCTACCCTGCACTGGGGTGGGGGATATAGGGGTTGTAAGGACGACAAAGAGCGAGAGAATGTAAAAAAAGTAAAAAAAAAGAAGAAAAAGGAAAACAGGTAACAGAGAAGGCGTTGCAACCACAGGCGTTCACACAAGCCGGTCGATCTCAGAAGCGCAGTTGCGCTTGCACGGCCTTCTGATGCGATGTGAAGTCGCGTAGATGTAAAATTCTTTCTTCAACTGGTTCAGCCCGACGAAAAGCGATTGTACCTGCACATTGTACTGCGGGCACTGGAATAGAACAAGACGAATGGCGAACATGGCGAAGTTGTGAAGCACTAATTGTGTTCAGACGCTTTGAAAAGAGGGCTCCATAGCAAAAAGAAGGTGACCGCACCTTCAAAAAGGCGTCCCGTAATCTCCCATGCGTTGCACGGTATCGGCTGTTGCTCTATCTATCGATGGCACTGAAATACCTCCTGCGGCGTAGAACGTTCGGTGTACGCTCGCCTCAGCTATTTGCATGTTGACTGCACAACCTGGCATCTGTGAGCGTTAAAGGCTTTTGACAACGCCTGAACTTTGAAGCCCTGATGTCTGCAACTAACTGCAACTAACTAACTAACAACAGCTGGAGTAACTAACGTTACTCCAGCTGTGTCATGCGTTGTGGTCAATTCTGAAAGCTTCATATTTCTTTCTTTTTCTTTTCTTTTCTTTGTAGGGGTGCTAGCGAGTGCTTGTTCGCTTTTTATTCTTTTGCATGAAATGGGTCAATATATGTTCATGTTGCTTCACTGTAATTGTCTCTGCTTTGAAAATGATATCAACATAGCACGTCGTTTACAAGAATTATTTAATGACATGCAAACTGTTAATATTGTGTTAAGGTACTCTTCTAATTAAAAAGCGCGGTTTTGGCTATTCAGACTCGAAGCGCTACAACAGGCGATACAACATGTTGTTTAATTCTGTATTTTGGTGCGAGGATGATATTAGTAAAAATGGTGCTGACATTAAAAAATAACATAAAATATAAGAGCAATATGCTATTGACTGACCAGGGAGGCAAACTTTCAGCTATGGATGGCTCTTCTGATATCTCACTCGCGTGCTCCTGTGAAATCATCGAAACGCTCTGCTTGTTTAACGATGGAACAGGTGAAATCGATGCTCTGCAGAAAGTGGCAAGACGCAAGCATAAAAGCAATCAGCCCTTAATTTCCGGAGTCCCGTGTACGCTATTTTTTTCAAGCTCATCGTGCTGGTTTGCAAGCTTTACCGTCGCTGTCTTCTCACGTGGCCTCGCCTGTACGAACCATACATTCGCCAACGCGACGGCGCTCTCTGAACCTACTATAAATATACACGGCATGTAAACGAAGCAAGTGTGTGCATGAAGAACGTTGGTTCACGGGCCAACAAATGAAGCCATTAGCGGATGCGGCTTTATAATGAAAGCGGCATACTAGCGATGAGCTCCATTTCGTAAGACAAGCTTGTAGATGCTCGTATGCGGCAAACACTCAGCGCGTAAGGAGAAAATAATGTCGTCCCAGAGAGCCGTGAAGTCGGACACATGCCCACTATGGTACAGTGCGATTTCCTTGCACACACTGACACCGCAGAAGTAACTATCGAGGACGCGGTCATGCGTGCAGTGGAAGCAGGCGTCTCCGGAACGAGTCCCGCCAGCGGTTCCAACGGCCGCCGCCAGGCGGCTTTCAGTGGCGCCCCCTATAGGCGCTGCGCATGACGTATAGCAGCAATACTCGTAATAATAATGATTGTGGCCGGCAGCACTAGTTGCCCTACAAAATGTCGGTGGAGAGTATAACGTCACTTACTTCGTAGACGGTGTGCGCTCCGGGCGGTTTGTTTGGCGATGCTCGCACGACTATGAAGACGTGCAGGAAGTGCGACTTGATGCAGGCCGGTGAGAAAAGCGTGTTGTCCGCCTCCAGGAACACCATGCAGACGATGTCGTTGCCGATGTGCCGCTTCTTCTGAAGCTGCGAGGGAGCGCCAAGAAGCGCGTCGCTCCTTATGTCGAAGATATATAGAACGCGTTAGACGGCGTTATACATCTGCGTGATGCCCAATAAAATTTGACTTGATTGATTTGATTGAAAGTTACTTAACCATAAAATGGACCAGTTCGACTTCGAGGCGTACTCCGCTCGACGTAGCGGAACAGCTACGCGCTACGTGACAATGGACGTAAGACACTGGTTACGTCAGTTTCGTGTTTTTGTGTGCGTGCGCTGTTTCTTGGCACGGTGCTGTTCAAATCTGTAAAGTAGCACCCAATGGCTGGCAGCTTCAAAGCATTCATTCATTCATTCATTCATTCATTCATTCATTCATTCATTCATTCATTCATTCATTCATTCATTCATTCATTCATTCATTCATTCATGAAAGGAAGCACCGCAGATGACATTTCACGAAAACCCGAAAACCTTCATTTCATTTTTCATCGATTCAATCTGGAGTAACATGTTCAGAGAATACTCCAGCCTTCTTTTCTTTAATGAGCCTTTACTCTGATTTCCCTCCTATTCCTATTTATATACCTGGTACGGTAGATACATAAAGCAGCCTATATTACAAAAATATGCAGTGGCTAAGATTTCACTTTCTTGCATAGGCAAGCAAATCGACGCAAAAAAGTCTCGACTTGTTGGCTGGCAGAGCTTTATAGTTATTTTTAGAGCGGAGCTTCAGAAACTGCTTTATTGCTATTGGCTTGCGCAGTTGACAAAACGGTAGGCCGATTATGTTTACTCGGTACTTCCTCTGTTGCTTTCTCATCTTAGTACATAATACCTCTCGAATAATAGGACACTCTTTGGGCTGTGACGAATAGCGTATAAATACACCCCATTCCATCCTTTACTTCCAGCCTACCTATCTCTCCAGGAGGCCAGTAAACCGGCAAAAAAAAAAAGCTTTATTGATCGTACTTTTCGTTGATTCGAGCACTTATCTATTCTTTCCACCCTTTATTACTTCCACTGTAGCGGTCAAGGGGACGCCGGAAATGTTCAGGCGGCTCACTGAGTATCCAGGTCACGTTCCAACCATCTCTGCCTCCAGTCATGTTTTGCTCTTCCGCGCTGTTTCAACCCGCTACTTTTTGATTTTATATACACCAAGCTAAACCAAGCAAGAACCACTTCTGAGAACACTGACGGTAAGCCTAGTGATGCGTGGTTATGGTTCGTGGAAAATAACCGAAAGAGAGAGAGAGAAAAAAAAGAGCACAAGGAACGGCTACCGAGTAAAACTCTCGTGCCGGGGTTGTAGCCAAACAGCCACAGCGACAACACGAACTGGAACCACTCGGCGACGCAACGCGCACAACTTCAGCGCCAGGGCAACACAAGGGAAGCGTCTGTATAGAGCACCCAACAAAGGCAAAAAAGAAAGCACGCCATTCCCTCGGGGACATTTGTTTTCAATTTACGAGCAGGGAAACTGGAAACTCGTCAGAATGTGCGTAAAAAATTCACCGTCCCCGATAAGTGCCCCCTTGGTATAAGGCGTGGCGTTGCTGGTCCTTTCTCTGGGAACGCAGGCGCCGCTTATACGAAGCGATAACAAATAGCAAAAACTTGGATGGGGCGCACTATTCTCCTCGCCGGCCTTTCTTGGAGCATGCTCCGCTTGCTTTTAAGATGCGAGCGGAGATCAATTTCCAGGCTACTTACGCTGTTTCACTGGCGGGACGCCCGGTCTTCAACATTTTGCTTGAGATGAACGTCGTGGCGTACGACTGTTCGGAAACGGTTTGCATTTGCATCTTTATAAGCAGAGTGTCACATTTTCCTTGATACGACAAAAATTGTCAGGCTCTTGCAATTCTACACCGGCAGCTTGTTTTAATTTATTTGGTTGTCTTCAGGCACTACCGCAAATGTTTCGAAATGAGCTGAAAAAAGAACGCATGCATGCACGAAAATACGCGCACACGTTTTAGTACCACTGGCCGAACAAGGCTAAGTGCTGTGCTAGTGGGTACATGATCAACTAAGACAACTGCCAAAAACGATTCGCAGGAAATCTACAAAGAGTGCAAAGGGTGAAAGCGTTCATAATGTGTGCTTGTATCTCGTATATGACTCTTTTTCGTAGTAATGTTTGTTTTGTTTTGCTTTGTTTTAGTCGAGCTGGTTGAACTCGTGTAGCTAGCAGTTTAGAAGCGGTTTCTGGTGGCGACTGGTTCTCGGAAGAGAATACAAGACTCATACTGGTCAGCCAGCTGTCTGCCTGCCCGAGGTAGTCCATTCATGCGTTTCGGGGTCCGTGTTTCTGATCTTACAAGATCCATCTTTAACTACACGATGCAACACTATATGCGTGTAAAATCTACGGCGGCATCACAAGTCTCAGTGTTATGTCGACAAGCGATGGCGGAGGTTGCATTCACTAGTGTGCTGCTCCCGCGTTGTCCCAAATGATGTTCCTTTGTTATCATAGCCATCACGGTGTCAAAAAAACAAAAGATGTATCTTGTGGAAATGCGTTGATTTCTGCCTCGAGTACCATGACTTTTTCTGTTTTAAATATTAATACGGAACAGTAGATGTTACAGACAGGCCGCTGCGGCGAGAACTACGGCGCTTCAATAGCTTTGGTCGAGGCTTGCGGCTCACTCACTGCTATATGCACATTCTTGAAAATATAAAGTACACAATTCCTTCAGTACGTGTCTCTCTATATGTAATGCTACGCATACGCTAGGCTTAATCCAGCCAGAAATCGAGATATCGCTCAACTAGGCTCAAGATGGCGGAAATGACAGTCATAGCGACGAATAAATTCAGAAAGCGCTCAGAACAGCTACGCGCTACATACCCTTGACCTCATGCGCTATTTGACGTTTAAAACTTTCACAGTTCGCGCTGGTGAACTGCGTAACTTACTTTTCACGGCCTCGAAGAGACAAGAAAGCCACGAAGCCATTTCTGCCATTGAGTGTAGCGCTTTCTTCCGACGACCGTCAGCGTCGGCCTCTCGCTGGCCTGCCTTGTATTCATTTCAAATTTGCAGCCGACCAGTGTGTTTCTTGGCATGGCATTAATATATTCGAACTTCTCTATCTAAGATGTTCCATCATAAGCGATTCCGGACATTGACCGCCTAGTGTCGGCTTCTGTCGCTATAGCGTGTTAGGCTTAAGATCCCGCCTTAGGATATTGGTAGGCCTCCACATCAGACGACAGAGAAAAATAAAGTCACGTGGCTACTTCCCTCTCCCTCCATGTTCGCTATTGCTGCTGCTGGACTGACGTGATGGTAACGTTTTGGAAACGAGAACTTCTGCTCTCACTGCCGCGAGCCGCGGCTACATTTCGCCCCCGAGATATGCCGCCACTTCTGCACTGACCAAATTGAGCTTGAAGTGAACCCCACTTAATTTACTCTCTGTTCATCAAGATAGCACCAAGGCCACCTTTCTTCAAGCTACCCTAGATTCGGCACTGCTTGCCTCTTGCGACTGTGTCTGCCGGGAAGTGCGCTCGAGGTAGAAAAACATGAAAATCAAGCCGTTCAAGCCTTATACACGGATTAGTAGTTTCACAACGTTTTTCTTTTTGTTTTCTTAGTTTTTCTTAGGTAAGCTTCCAGGATAGACAGCCATTTCCGTGGCCCAACTTACAGTATTTCACTGCAAATAAAGAACAATAACAAATATATATGGAGAACTTGTCCGAGCTAGGGGGGCATATCATTGTCCTTGACACGCACTATACCTTTATTTGCAAAAAAAAATGAATGAAAGAAAGAAAGCTCATTTGCTGCCTTGTATGATATATAGAGAGATGAAGTTTATTGACCCAACAGATCATCATCCGAGCCGTCATCGCTTGTAACTTAATTCTTGAAGGATTAGGTTGCAAGCGACACATTTCGTATGGATATTTTGCCCCCGTGTTGATTATGACGCCCTGCTCATACGCTAATTCTTCATGCTGGAGCGCGAATTCTCGTAGAAGACGGAGTGAATGAACTGCAGTAGACGATACACGAAATTCGTAAGCAGGCTTTCCCACGCACCTAACTTTCCCTACAACTAATATAGCTGACCTCTCGCAAATAGGCGCACTTGTAGTCAAGATACGTGCTTTTGAAGGTTGGATGCTGTGAGAAACGAAGTACAGCATGGAATAGTAATGTGACGCATACAAATGAGCACACAAGAAGTCACATGAACTCACAGACACGGCGCTTGTTCATGCGCCCTTTTCGCATTCTCTTCTGTTTGCGCTACATTAATATTGCAAGATGCCATACCAACAAGCCAGCATCGCAACACTATACAGCAAAGACGGCGGTACCAGTGCGCACGCCGACGCATGGCGTCCGCCATCTTCGTAAGGTCATACGTGGTGTGTGGAGAAGTGCACGAGCGTGGTTTTCCACATTGTCTATTACGCTATACAGGTAATTCAACGAAGACCCACCTTCTGCGGATCGTGCTCCTCGTGCGGAAGCATGGTAGAGACGTGAAACATGATCTCGATGCTCTTCCAGGCAGTGTACACGGACTCAGTGCCGGTCAGGTCGTGGACGGTGTCCAGGCCTCCTTTGTACTTGTCGAAACCTGCGAAAAAGCGGATGGTGCGTCGTTGACATATTGAGATAGCTTTTACTGCGATAGAAATTATATGGACACTCCAGGAGCATTTTTCCTGTCGTCGCCGTCGCCGTGGTGTTTCGTATGAAGGCCAAGGGCGATAACACCGTCGCCGCGCGTCGTATGCTGTACGTGCGGTTGGAAGCACGCGGGGGAAGCCGACGCTCGTGGATCAGTCTGGCGCGCGCGAAGGAGGGAAGCGGGGAGCAGACGAGCCGTCTTCCTTGCGCGAAAGGCCGTGCGGGAATGGGAAGGAGGGAGGGTGGGGAAGTGACGATCGTGGCTCAGTCTCGCGGGCGAGCGGGAGGATAGCGGGGAGGCAACACGGGAGGGAGGGTAGACGGCTTTGGCTCCGCCAACAAGCGCGTACTTTGCACGGCCGCGCGCGCCTAATCTCGAAAGGTATCGGCAGACGGCTCATACCTCTGTGCGCGCTGCGTTCTCGCCGCTCTTGCGCTGAAGCAACAGAAAGCATCACGGTCACTTCGCTCGCTGCTGCTGCCGCGCTTGCTCGCACCAGCGTTTCGACAGCGAATGTCCGCGCTCGTCGAGTATGGTGTATTTATGTTTTCTTGTGAGTGATGACACCATGTTTGTTAGTTCAGTTGGTAAGCGAGTGTTTTCGAGTTCATACGGCCGATAAAACTATTATCGTCACTTCTTGTAGCTGTCTACTAATTTACTATTGCAATCGATGCTTCGCATTCCGGACAAAACTGCGACATTTTTTTCTCTCACTCGTATTTATTCAATTGCATGAACAATCTAGGCACGTTCTCGCAGTGATACTGCTGGGAAGTAAAAATCGCTACATTCCGAGAAATGTGTCATAAATAAAGGTGATACGCGTATAGCCAAGCCCACTGTTCTAAACACTTATGTTAAGAACTCCAGAAATCAGAGCATTTCCGCGCCTTTGTTGAGGTCACAGAACCGTATGTTCGTTTTGTAATTTTTTTCAGTGTGAAATATACACTTCGATACATATTCATCATGTTAAGCTTCATTCTGAAGGGAGACGCGGCTAGGCGCTGCATTTTATTTCGTAATTGTTTTTTTTTATCCCTCGTATTTTTTTCTCCCGCTTCGATCGATATGCCTCGGGAGTGGAAGTAGACGCTGACATATTCGCCAGAGTGCCGATGCATTGTGCACCATCGATCCCTGCAGCATTGTCATTCGTTCGCGTCGAAAAGCACCCAATTCCTTTGTGTCGATTCATGGCTGAGGCTTAGCGAATTTCACCAGCCTCGGGGAAACTGGTATAAAGCACGACTTCAAGCTATTGGGATGCGATGAACCGCTCGCTGCCTTTCGAGCTGCAGCGGATGTTTTTATATGCGGTGCGCCATTGTGCAGCGATGAGAACAAGAAGAAAGCAACGGTGGACTGTGGGGCCACGAAGCCATTAGAGTTGCACACAAAAGTTTCTGTGGAAAATTGAACGCTTCTGCATGCATGCGTCGGCGGTGCGGCGGTTTCAAGCATACGCGAGAACACTGTCGAGGGTTTGGTGGTCGACGGAGCCTGCCTAAGAGTCCTTAGGTCCTGTTACATAGCTATTAAGGGAGAAAATGTAGCTGTGCCTGAAGAAAACTGCTATGTGACGTGAAAGCGTAATGTAATATAAGGTAATGACATACAAAGAAAGAAGGCAGAGAGAAAGAAAGAGCTGGAAGGTCAACAACATGCGTGTCTGGCTTGTTACCGTCACAGGAGGCAAGAGTTAAGAGTAAAAGTAAAGTTGGCAGTGACGGTTGCTTGTCCGCTCATATTTGAGACATTTTATTACTGTTGATTGAGAATGATTCTTCAAGAAAACTTCCATTCTACTAGACATTTATTTATTGGTCATTACGTATTTCAAAGTTCATACTGCTAATACATTTTTGAAATCCGGCAACTCTTGGTCATTGCCACTGTGTGGGTAGGTGCTGCTGCTCTGAAAGTCGTCGTCGTCGTCGTCGTCGTCGTCGTCGTCGTCGTCGTCGTCGTCGTCGTCGTCGTCGTCATCATCATCATCATCATCATCATCACCATGTACTAGAAAGAAAGGACAGGGACCTGCCGTAGTGGCGCGGTGGCTGTGGCGTCGCGCTCCTAAGCCCGAGGACGCTACATCAATCCAGGCTGGGACGGACGCATTTAGAAGGACGTGATATGCAAAAACGTCCGCGTACTGCATTGGGTGCGCGTTAAAAAACCACGTGTGGTCAAAATTCATCCGGAGTCCCACACTACGGCGTGCCTCTTAATCATATCGTGGTTTTGGCACGTAAAACACCAGACGGTATTTTAATTTTATGGCGATGGCAATTATGTAGACACTTCAGGCGTATTTCTACAGTCGCCGTCACTGTTATGTTCCATATAAAGTCCAAGGGCAATAACACCGTTGCCGCGCGTTATTTGCGTAAGTGCGAGTGAAAGCGCGCGAAGGAAGTTGACGATCGCGGCTCAATGCGGTGCGCGCTGAGGAGGAAAGCGGAGGGTAAAGCGCCGTCTTCCGTCGCGCGAGAAGCCGTGGGGGGATGGGAGGGAGTGGAGGGCGTCGTCGTTATCTGGCAGCAACTGTGTGTTTCGCGACCGGCCGCAAGGGGAACCGACGATCGCGGCTCAATCTCATGCGCGATAGGAAGTAATGTGGGGAGGCGGTGTGGGAGGGAGGGGGGCGGCTTCACCAACAAGTATGTACTTTGCACGGCCGCGCGCGGTTGCGCGCGACGTAACTTGAAAGGGATCTACAGACGGCTCACACGTTTGTGCGCGCTGTGTTCTCGCCGCTCTTGCGCTGAAGCGCTAGAACAGCACGAAGGCCACTTCGCTCGCCGCTGCTGCCGCGATTGCTCACACTAGTGTTTTGGAAACGAGTGTCCGCGCTCATCGAGTGTGATGTATTCATATTTGCTTGCGCGCGGACAGCATGTCTGTTAATTCAAATAGTAAGCAGACGTTTCCGCGTTTATATGTCCGATAAAACTATTATCCTTACTTCGTATAGCTGTCTGCTAATTTGCTATCGCAATTAATGCTTCTCCTTTTGGGCGAAGCTGCGACTTTTTTTTCGAGAGGAGGGGATAAATGAAAGGCAGGGAAGTTAAACCAAGGGTGAGCCCGATTGGCTACCACTCACAGGCGAAGTGTAAAGGGGAGAAAAATATTAAGCGTAGGGAGGTAAAGATCTGAGTTGATGCGAAAATAGTCCCCTGCGCACTGCAATGCACGAAGTTATTCCACAAATTGCCTCTCAGTTATGTTGACTTCAGTAATTGATGTACTATAGCAACACGAACTTGTTGTAAGCTTGGTGACTGATATGCCAACTGTATTAAATATATGCTAAAAAACCGCTACATAAGACAACAATATAGGTTGCAAGAATAATGAAAGCCTTTCAGAAAAATCGCACGTTACATGTACAACCATAGTAAGAACACGAAGTAGGAGATATGCACATACGATGCGTAATATAGATAGAGTCGGCACATGACTTGTTCATATGGGCTGTGCATACTGAAATGATTACTTGAGAGCACAGCTATTCCATGTTTTCATGCAGCCACTTATGACGTTAGGCATACCTCTGACATGTCAGCGATGACACCAAATTTGGTGCTGTTTTCATTGCGTTCAGAGCCTTGACCAAGCTGGGTGCCGACTTCAAGAACTATGGTCAGCAAATGCACTTATGCGCGGCGCGTTTTGGAGCACTGTGATCTCGACGCACCAAAGGGCAGTCACATGTGTATACTTTTTCATACTGCATGGGCTTTCTTTATGACGCGTAAAAAGATTGCTGCACAGCGAATAAGTTAGAAAGCGCTGAATCAGACGTTTCCTAGCACGTTCGAGAACTTTCTTGCGGGAATTTTTGCGGGAAGTTAAGCCTTTTGAAGGTGAATAATCAATTTTCTCTGAAGGGGAATATCCATAATTCTGCAAGCATGCTTCCCTGCCCATATCGTTGACCCACAGATGATGGCGGACGTTGCCTTACATAGAAGTGAAACTAAAGCAGGAGCGCACGATCTAATGCCTCTGGCCTTGTCCTCGACACCAGAATGACGCTTCTTTATAACCTTGTCTAATGTTGGCTGGGGCGTTGTGTATATAGGTTGCTTAGTCTCATTTATCCTTATTGAATACTATAAATATGTGAAGAGCTAAGCTGAAGGCGGTGGCGTACAGCATGCAATGCGTTTTATTTATTTTATTTATTTTCTTCTTTTTTGCTGTCTCATACAGTGTCGTAGATTAAATGGTGTATTTAGCGTGTGCGGATCATAAAGCTTCTAGTTCAGCTGTACGTTCTAGGAGAAAAAGAAAAATGCCATAAAAAGCGCACATTTGCAGTATTTCGGAGTGAGTGTTTTTATTTCACACGCGGCGATAAGTCAATTTGGCATATTCTGCGCCACTGATGCATCGTCGAGGTAAATCTGATGGCTTCCACTGAGCAGACACCCGAAATTAGCTTTAAGGTGACTGCAAACGCTGAATCAACATAGATTGTGAGGGTTTCGTATTTCTACCAATGATTTTTTTTAGCATGCGTAATACTAATTTGAAAACAGAACAGGTGACTTGTTAGGAAAGTAGATCTTTTTTTTTCAGTTTTCCTACGCCCCACTGCTTTTTCACATTTGGTTTTCATATACTTCATCATCTCTTTTTACTTGTTCTGTCAGAGCCTTCTAGAACTAAGTTACTTTCCTTTAAAAAAACAAAACAACAAGAAAACCTGAGTATGCGTCCCATTTTCTGGTTTCCCTCACACGTGTCTCAAAGATAATCTTACGTACCTACATAATTTAAATTTACGCCTGACCTACTTTTCCTTTGAAATTTTTACTTGAACATATCTTCGCTCAATATTCCGATCTTAGGTTTTTCGCTATTTCTGTTGGCTATCTTCTTGCGTTCCCTTTTTTCTTTGTTTCTTATTTTTTTTTCATGGGAGCCCTCGCGTGTGACGACTTCAAGGTATAACGTCGATGGCAAGATAAAATGTACGGTTCACCGAAAGCGTTTCCAGATTGGATGGGATTAGCTCACAGGGCTGCCGCATGCAAAGTATGTTTCGGAATCGCGGTGCGCTTGAGAGCATTATTAAATCTCTCAAGTAAAGGCGGTGCTCGGGTTGAGAGAGGGATATAGGAAGGCAGGGATATTAACTCGGGTTGAGAGAACCGCACTAATGGGGACGTGCGCCCCAATTTGCATAGCGGCGGCGACACAATGATAGGTTTAGCGGCAGTAACGTTTCACGAAGCATATGAAGGTTTCTGCTGATCGCATAGTATTCATAGACCGCAGTATTGGCTGTGACTTCTTTCTTCAAGCTTTCATTAACCGCACGAATTTGCGTACGTGACGCTATTGTGAGGGCAGGAGACGGTTGAGTACCTGATGCTATCGCTAGAACTGGAGTAACGTTGCCGCTCATCGCATACGTCGCGAGAAGACGGCATCATATCAACGATGACCAGGAACACGTTACAGATACCAAGCATGTGGCGACGCTGTGCCAGCGTTACTCAGTTAGGTGGCGTGCTGGAAACGCGCACAGGCTGTGATAGGGCGCGCTTGAGCTGATTTGAAGTTCTTCGAAAACATGCGCATTGGGGGGGGGGGGGGTAAGAAGCGTCAGGCCACAAAGCACAGGTGAACTTGCAGCGCGAAATCACACAACACAGCTAAAGTCATCTCCTTGGAAAAAGAAAATCAGAAGAAAATTGAAAAAGCTTGGACACGTCACCAGGGCCATTCGGCTGCTTCAATTTCTTGCTTGAATTGTAGAGGAAGACGAAGTGCTTCTCCTGTGGAACACATCTTTCAGGCGGAATTATTGGCAATTGTATTAGCTCTACGCAAATTATCAACATCTCTATCATTAGCCGTAATCTTCAACGATTGCCTGTCTGTCTGTTCTTCACTAACCACACCCAAATTGGCAGAATAATTGCGAACTTTCTATTCTCTTCTTCCAGGACACTTACATCTTATTCGTTAGGTGTGGGTGCCAGGTCGAAAAGTTCTAGCCTCAAACGAATATGCAGATATACACGCAGTAGCACACTACGATGGTCCTATAATCCCCATTTTACCTTCGTCAGCTTTCACCACTGCGGCGCGATTCAGAAAATATACCGCTACAAATAAGTTCGCACAATCATCATTGGCAACATCTAATTTCCCGCATCATCAGTCCACCTGTGACTATTAAGGCAATTTTTGTAAAACCACACGCGTCAGCGAACTTGCCGCAATTTCCTTCTTTCCTTCCCACCTCTCTCTCTCCCTGTGATCTTTGCTTTCCCCTTTCCCATTCCCCCGGTGTAGGGTAGCCAACCGGACGTTATTCTGGTTAACCTCCCTGCCTTCTTCTTTTCTCTTTCCTCCTCCCTCCCGCATCTAAGTTTTCCTTAAAACAAGAAATGGTGCTCCTCTAGAAAAATTGAAGTAACGATTACAAGACTACGGTGCCGAGTCCCCCCGTTGAACTTTTACCTCCACAGGTCTGGTCTGGCTATATCGCCTTTGTGCCTTTTATGCAATGAGATTGAATCTCTGGAACACTTTCTTTTGACATGCCGCCGTTTCATTATTCAACGGAAACGATTTTTAGAAGTACCCTTCCAAAAGCTTGGCTTTAATTTGACTCTTCCTGTTACGCTTTCCTTTGGGGCTACCGTGCTGGCTTACAGCCATAGGAACGTTAAGTGAAGCGCTCTGCTTTTTTCTGCTTGAGACAAAACGAATTGCATGTTAGAATTCTTCTAAATGCTTATAATCTTCACAATATTAAGAACATCTAGATAATTGATTAATCATACCTGTAACAGTAGACACTTTGAATCAATTAGTAATATACTTATTTCATTTCACCCTAATTTATTTAAAAAATGCTCGCAGTTCTTTCACCGCCCGATTCATGGCCGATCCTCCAGAGTGGGTTGCGCCATTTCACCAAGAAACAAGAACAAAAACAAGAGCACATCTCACGTACGTCAACATCAAAGCATTGTCTCCTTCCAAAATAGAGATACGATCTAAAGAGTGGACCTGACTAGATTTCAGTCTGCCTTGGAAGAACACTGCGAAGCCAATCCATCTTTCGACTTGGAAGAGGCAATCAAGAGCGCGGTGCAAGACACTATGAGTACTCTCACATGATTTTCGATACTGACGGAATTAGATGTGGAACTAGAACGACTTCGAGCAATCCGACTACGCGCTGAACGAAGGTGCCGACATACGAAGGCAATGGACGATTTACATACCATGGGACGCACACAAAAGAAGATCTAGCGCCAGTTAGACAAGCTCGAATTGCAACGTGGGACTGCTTTCTGTTAATCGCTAGATCCACGTAAGCCTTTATCGCGACTATGGAGAACGGTGTGAGGTCTCCGGACACCGCCCGTACAGCGGTTCCCATTCAAGGCTCTAGCCTTCTCTCACAAGAGACTGGAGATTGACGTGGCAGAGGAGTTCTGCACTAGATTATCCGGCCAACTCACAGCTCCCAACATTCCACCACCTTCGAGTAGTTGTCCGCCATCACGCGATCACCGCATAGATCTGCCATTCTCAATCACCGCACTTAAGGCAGCGTTAGCTTTGTGAGGCCGTACATCAGTGCCAGGACCTGATGGCATTTCCCTACCGAGCTCTGTGACACCTGGGTCAGCGAACAGGACTTGTTATCCGTAGGATGTACAATGAATCTTGGAGAGATGGTACGCTACACAGAAGCTGGAAGACAAGTCGCCATTTTCCACTGCTGAAGCCTGGCAAGTCACCGTTGGAAGTCTCATCATATCGCCCGATGGCTTTGGCAAGTTTTGTGGGTGAAGTAATGGAGAGGATAGTGCCAGGACACCTGGAGTGGTACTTAGAGTATCGCAACACCTATCCGGATGCCATGGCGGGCTTTCGACGTAGTCGATCATCGATCGATAGCGTCTTCGACCTGGTCACCTAGGTTCAGCATGAGAAACTCCGTAAGCGTCTCTGCGCTTCCTTGTTTTTTGACCACAAAGGGGCGTATGACAACGCTACGCATGAACCTATATCCTATGCTCTTGAAGAGGTAAGAGTGGGTGGTCGGATGTTTCAATGGATACGCAGCTATATCTAAATACGACCCTTTTTTTGTAAGCACCGAGGAAGGCCATACTTCTCTACATCCTAGCTACCGGGGCATTCCCCTGGGTGGTATACTTAGCCTTTTGCTATTTAATCTAACCCTAATTGTTCTCCTTGAGCACGTACCAAGCACAGTCAGGCTATCGATGTGCGCGGATGAAATCTGCATATGGACGTCTGCAGTAACACGCCTACTGTTGCGAGCGAGAATTCAGAGAGCTGCCACCCAAACTGCTATCTACCTCCGTAATCGAGGTCTAGAAATTTCCTCTGAGAAATGCGCACTATTGCCATTTACGCGCAAACCAACGACAAACTGCAGCGTAATGATAAATGGCCAAAAAATACCATATGTCCGATCATACAAGTTTCTAAGTGCCATAATCTACAGGGACTTGTCATGGAGCCCTCACGTATCATACGTCATAGAAGTGGTTGGCAGGCATCTGCCACCTGTTCAAGTTTTTCACTGGGAAGACTTGGGGAGTGTCGACAAGTCCTATTCTACAACTATACAGGGTGCTTTTTCTCGGCTTTCTGTGGTACAGCTTGCCAGCAATAACCAACACGGGCAAAACGAATCTAAGCACAATACAAGGTGCCCAGGGACAAGCGCTCCGGATTTGTCTAGGCCTGCCTCGGAGTGCATCAACAGTGGCTGCTATAGTAATTTCTAGAAACCACCTTGTCAAGGCCCACATCGAAATTGAAGCGCTGAGGACTCATATAAGGCATGTTACCAGGACTCCTCGCCACCATCTAGCCTCTCTACCAGCAGACAAAATACGCACCTCTTTCACTCAAACAATAATCACACATTGTGAATCAGCGAAAGCTTGTTTCACTCCTGCTGCGAGACCTTCAATTCCTCCATGGTGCCTCGCTGAGCCAAAAATCAACCTGCCAATACCTGGCATCACAAAAAAGCCAATCTATCATCACCAGCCCTTAAACAGCTTACGTTACTGCTTTTGAACGAGAACTACCGTAACCCTGCACATGTCTACACTGATGTATCTTCCCTGCTAAGCAGCTGCGCTGCGGTAATCGTGATACCAGCAAAAGTCGTGCATTGTATATAGTGTGCTATTGCTGACGGCTCTGACTCTCATTCAGCTCCAGTCGCATCTGACTTACCTGAAGGATCAGTCCTTGGCCCCCTTCTATTTCTTATTTAAGTTAACGACTTGCCTAGTAGCATTTCCTCCCACATTTGGTTATTCGTAGACGGTTGTGTCATTTACCGGAACATAACTAACGATTCGGACGTGACATCACTGCAGAATCATCTAGATACCAGAGTGGTGCCACCCGTGGCACGTGGAACTGACTATTGCTAAATGCAAAAGCATGCATACAACTAGGCGTGATGCTGTCTCTCGGTCCTACTTTTATTAACGCGATAGCGTTAAGGAGCTCGCGTCGCAGAAAAGCCGGTGTCGTCGGCGTCGGGTGTCGGCGTCGGCGGCGTTGACCGTGGGCGATAAATCACGGCAGGCGTTTCATAAATAAAAAGCAACTTCCAAGATTGGCCCGGTGGGAATCGAACCCAGGTCTCCGGAGTGTGAGACGGAGGCGCTACCACTCAGCCACGAGTTCGATGCTTCCAAGCGGTGCAAACGCGCCTCTAGTGAATGCGGTGTTGCCTTCGAAACGAGCCGTGGAAAGTTATACTGCGGTGTATATCGGTAATTATGACCATGTAACGTACAGAAGTCACAATTACACGAGTTGCGAAGTGCGTTTCCGCTGCATTTCTTCTGCGCTTTCCGCACACGCAGAGCCATCTTGCGGCAAACACAGAAGACCCCCTCCTCTCAATGTACGGCGCTGCCCCGACAGGAGGCGCGCCGCGCGCGCATTGGGACCGCTGCCAGGCGCGTCGCGGGACTCCCTCTCCCCTGACGACGCTTCGCCGTGCTCCCGGTTTAGATTATTAGAGAGTTTTAGCCCAGCGGGTTTACGGCCAGCGGAGCGGAGCGGGCGAGCGGAGACGCGACTGCGCATGCGCACCACGCTGAGGCGGCCAGCGGTTTTACGGAGCAGCGTTTACGCCCGCTGGAAAGCACTCCCCAGCGGAGGGTATACGCAGCGCGCGAGCGTGCGTAAGCGCGCGCGGGCGTGTATGGGAAATGCAAGACGGCAGCCGCGAACATGAACGCCGGCAGTTCTGCATCGAAGACGGCGACTGCCGGGCTGACCCGTACATTAGTACTCAGTACATTATTAACAAATAATGCACTGAGAACATGTAATATATCTTTATTCAACATTTCTTGCATAATAAAAGCAAGCGTAATTCAATTTAATTTCTCAGTAACTCCTATTCGAACCACTAGGTGGGGCAGCAGAGCGCCCCGCTCTTTACGCCGCTCGAGCGGGTGATCCGCTGGGCTAAAATTCTTTTTTCGCGAGCCGCTCCGCTGGCGCAACGGTGGAGACCGCTCCGCTCCGCTGGCCGTAAACCCGCTGGGCTAAAACTCTCTACTATCTATCTCTCTGCCCGTGCCGATCACGACGTTTGGCTGGCGTAGATCGTGTCCCCTGCGAGACACCGAGTTCTTTGGTTCGTTTCGTTCGCTCAGGCGCACGTTTCGTTGCCGCGCCGAACGCTGCGTTGCTCGACGCTCACCGCGTGATAGGTGGGCGCTAAGTCCGATGCGGGGCGCATCGTAAGTGATTGCTGTGCCGTAGCGCATTGTCTTATACCCCTTGGCGGGTCGACGGGAACGCTGTCGCGTCCCACTCTTGAAGGCGAAGCTTAAGCGTCCTCCAATTTTTTTAACACTAACTCCCTGCAAACCACAGGATCCCACCGCTACCTTGATGGTTACATATGTAGTGACTTGTCATAGAAGCATGTCGATCACTCAATAGCTAAAGCAAATGAAACCTTGGGCTACTTGAAAAAAAAAAACAATAAAACTTCTACGTTGCTCCGCTGTCACTAAAACTGTTACTTCATACTGCCTACGTTTGGCCTCAGCTAGAAAACGACTCGCATTTATGGGATCCACACAACACTACACAAATGCAAAATATTGAGGCCGTACAAGATTGTTGCGCTCGGTAGATTTCAGCTAACTATAATTGCATTACTAGTGTTGCAGAAATGAAAACCTCTTAATCTTCCCTCCCTAGCCAGCCGTAGAAAAAAGTCACGCATTTGTCCTTTTCACAAAGTGTATTTTCAATACCCCGCTCTTCATTCCTATAAGGTTCATTCCTACATCATTCCTATAAGGTTAGCACATCCCATTTTTGAACCGCTGCAGTCTCACAACTATATGTTCCCGGAGCCACAAGGGACTTCAATCGCTTGCCTGCCTCCATAACGGAAATAATTGATCCAAGTGCTTTTCAAAATGCGCTATCAAGCCTGCTGTTACAATACTACCCAATTATCTCTCAGTGCAAGTTTTTTTTTTTCACTTGAAATATATAAGCTCTTTCGTATTAGTCTTTCTTTTTCTGTTCTCTTTTGCCATGTATGTCCCTTCCCTTTGTAATGAATTTATACCTTCACGTTACCCTAGATAAGTAAATAAATAAAACACACACACACAAACACACCCCCCCACACACACGCACACACACACACACACACTCACACACACACTCACACACACACACACACACACACACACACACACACACACACACACACACACACACACACACACACACACACACACACACACACACACACACACACACACACACACACACACACACACACACACACACGCGCGCGCGCGCGCGCACACACACACACACGCACGCACGCGTGTGTGTGTGTTGTCCTTGTCCTCGTTATAGATCCTCAATTGAAAGATATATATGTACACCCGTCAAGGAAGAAGAAGAAGCCGAGGTGCGGACGTCCCTCACACCGGCTCCGTCGTTTTTGAATGTTTGTGCAGCCGTCTTTGCCGCCATCACGGATTCAAGCATATCACTGGATTTGTGAAGTCACCGGGAATTCGCGGACACCTTTCTTTAAGGTGGGACTTCCATTTTTGGACTTTTACTGGCCTTTCTTGGCGCAATACCTAAGTAGGCCTACTGGCCCCGCCGGGCCGCGATGGCGGGCACGCGCATGGAAGATAAAGACGCTACCGGATTAGAAGAGAATGAGGAAGATCTAGGTTGGCAAATTGTGACAAGCCGAAAATTTCGCTCCACCACAAGGATTGCTGGCGATGGGAAAACATCGCCGCAGAGCCAGCAAGAGCAAGGCAACAGCAGCAAGAACAAGGGACCTACAACCACTATGTTCAAAAATCGGATTGTCAAGGCATCAAGGATGCCCCAATTGCCCGAGGAGCACAGCAAGATCATCATCCGTCCACGAGGAGGTCTCAACTTGAGCAAAGTGAGCACCACAGCGATAGGCGTGGCGATTATTGAAGCATCAGGCCTGACTCCGCAACAAGCCCGAGAGGATGTCGTTTGCCCTAACTTCACGCAAAACATCGTGGTGGTTAGTACACCAGACCCCAGTCATGCTGCCAGGTATCTGCGAATCAGGTCAATAGTTATAGGGGAAACCGAATATGAAGTGAACGCCTACGAGACAGCTCCGCATACCACGTGTAAAGGTGTGATTCGGAGAGTTGACCTCAGAGACAATCAGGCCACGATAACGCAGAACATTGTGCATGACTTTAACCCACTGGCATTGGCAGCCAAACGCATTAAATCCACGGGCTCGGTCATCGTTCTGTTTGATGGGCTCAAGGTGCCCAATTATGTCAGATACGGGTCGACCCTTGTAAGGTGTTACCTGTATAGGAAGCAGTTTGATGTCTGCTATGCTTGCGGAAAGATTGGACATCGAGCAGATGTATGTCCAACACCGGACGTGGTACAGTGCAGAGGATGTGGAACTCAAAACCCGGAGGACAATCACATGTGTGTGCCTAACAGCAAATTCTGTGGAGGGGACCACCCAACTGGGGACAAGACTTGCCGACAGCGGTACCAAATTCCATACGTGGTGCGAATTCGACGACGAGAACGCAACAGATCTGCATCGGGGGCGACACCACCTCAGCTGCAATGGGATGCCCAAACGGGCACCAGGGGGCGCACGCGCTCAAGGAGCCCCACACGGTCAAGACGCCGCTCGCCGTCGAAGGGCAGAAGCCGCTCCAGATCACGTGAAGTGCAGGTGCGCTTCGAAGGAGGAGGGCAGACGCCTGGCGACAAGACGACATCTGGAACAACCTGGGCCGACAAAGTGAAAGGTACTGTGAGGACCGCGGAGAGCGGTGCGGGGCGGCCGGTCGGAGATAATGATGCCAGGGTAGAACAGCTAATTAAAGAAGTAACGTATCCGAGAAAGGCAAATGAAGAACTTACTAAGCAGGTTGTAGAACTTCGCAACAACTCGCAGACTAGCTCCACAGAAGTAGCAATAGCCAAACCGGTGAATAATGACAACAGTCAGGATGAAGAAAACACACCAGCTCCAAAGAAGCGGGCAATAAGCCCAGTAGAAACGACAGTGTGCTCGGCTTTGGAAGAGATCAAGGAGGCGATTAAACAACTTAGAGATGCTATAGACAAAACTACCTTCAAAGTTGATACGTTATGGAAATGGAGACTGACGGCTGAAAAGAGGCTTACCAAAGTAGAAGCGCAAGGCGAGGACGACGAATACTTACCCTCAGAAGCAGAAAGCGTCAGATCACTCCCTGGCGCGTCGGGGGGTTCTACGAAGCGTACTCTAGCGGGTAGCAGTAAGGCGGGTTCTATAAGCAATGGCTAGCAGGGGGAGCTTTACCGTGTGGCAATGGAATTGCCGAGGATTTTATCACAAAAAAGCACCTCTCATGCAGTTAATAAAAAACTCTGCAGACAAACCGAAAATTATTATGCTGCAGGAAACCTTGGCGGATGACATTAGCCTCTCCGGATACAAAGCGACATGCAGGGGCAAAGAGCCGGGTAGGGGGCTAGCCACGCTCGTAGATAAGAAGATACCTTACATAGAACATGATTTGCACCTTGGACTAAACAAATTAGAATACTTACTTGTGGAAATAATTCTGAAAAGGAATAGAAGCAAAGCGCAAAGCCTCTTTTGTCTTAATGTTTATAGCAGCCCTAGCGACATGAAACAGAGTTTCAGGGCACTTCTTAATAACACTATGGCTATTACTAAGCACGCTCCACTCATTATTGGAGGAGATTTCAACGCCCCACATCAAACCTGGGGATATCGCTGGAATACTAAGAAAGGGGATGGACTCTGGCACCTAGCTACAGATCTTAATCTCTCCCTCATCACAAGCCCAGCTTATCCCACTAGGTGTGGTACATCTACATGCAGGGACTCCACCTCAGACCTTACTTTTGTATCAAATTTAGCGAACGCTGGCTGGAATAACTCCAATATTGACCTGGGTAGCGATCATTACATATTGCAAATACTATTGGAAACACCAAGTAATGAGATAAAGCATTTTAACTACATTGACTGGGATCTTTTTCGGAAAGCAAGGAAAAGGAGAGCTGAGACGGAGACAGGAGAAAAGAAAACACTCCAAACTTGGACCACTCAGCTCAGGGAAGATGTAAAGGCGGCAACGAAGGATATTGCCACAGAGGAGGATATCGAAGTCATGGACAGTAGGCTGGCGCACTTGATTGAAGCCAAACAATCTATGTTAAAAAGATGGAAAACGCAACGTCTGAACAGGAGACTCAGGAAGCGCATATCATTGTTGAATAGGGAGATTGAAGAACACTCCAGAAATTTACAGAAACAACAATGGGATGAGCTTTGCAATTCCATAGATGGTCGAATCAGACGCGGTAGAAATTGGAATTTACTTAGACATTTGCTTCATGAGAACGACACGAAATCTAATAGGAGAACAGCAGTAGCACGACTCGTCCATCGTGAGAGTCAGGACACAACGGAGGAGGCCATTCTGGATCGGCTTGCAGCTAAGTATTTACCGCTTAAGGATAGCAATGAGAGTACAGACCCGCCTGAATATACAGGGGAAGACTGTGAGCCTATGGATCAAGACTTCACAGAAAGCGAAGTTTGCGCAGCCCTGTACGACCTCAACAGTAGATCTGCTGCCGGTCCAGATGGCATTTCCAATAGGCTGTTGAAAAATTTGGACGATGAATCTATAACATATTTAACAGAGTATTTCAACGAACTCTGGAAAAATGGTGATTATCCAAAGGAATGGAGAATTGCTAACACAATTCTTATTCCCAAACCAGGCAAGCAACTAAATCTAGATAACCTAAGACCCATATCGTTAACATCATGTCTGGGCAAAACCATGGAGCATGTCATACTCAATAGACTTACTAAGTATGTAGAAAACAGAAATCTTCTTCCGCATAACCTGATCGGTTTCCGTCCTGGACTTTCGACTCAAGATGCAATGCTTTTAATCAAACATCACCTTGTTCTTGCTAGCCCGCTGCATACGAGAGCTCTTCTAGGCCTAGATGTAGAAAAGGCCTTTGATCGCATCAAGCACAGGGCCATATTGAATATCCTCTCGGAGATGGGATTGGGTAAACGATTGCACAATATAGTTAAAGCCTTTCTCGGTGGCCGTTCTGCTTGTCTCAGGTTAGGCGAACTCCAATCGAAAACTCTGGAACTTGGGAATCGTGGGACACCACAAGGGTCCGTCCTATCTCCCATGTTATTTAATTTGGCAATGTCAAAAGTGGCTCGAGGTCTCGCGCAGATTGAGGGTATCCACTTTGCTATATATGCAGATGATGTAACAATCTGGAGTGCCGAAGGTAATATGGGACAAACAGAGACCAAACTACAGGAAAGCATTTATGTGGTGGAAACAACACTTGAGGGTATGGGACTGAACTGCTCTGCTAAGAAATCTGAACTATTGGTACTACGGAGCAGTAAGCGTGGGCGCAAACCGAACGGATATATCCCAGAGGAAGAACCCCGCATTGTCATATACGCGAAGAATGGAGAACCAATCAGGCAGGTGGAGACTATTAGAGTGCTAGGACTTCTCCTGCAAGCGAATGGATCTAATTGCAGGATGATACAACACATCTCTAACAAGTCAGAAGAAGTCATTAGGCTTCTGCGTAGAGTTACCAACAAGCATAAGGGGCTAGGAGAACACAGTGCCATAAGATTGGTACATGCATTCGCCTTTTGCCACTTCTCGTACGTGGCTGGCATGCTACAGTGGACACAGGCTGACAAGAACAAGCTAAACGCTTTAATCAGACGACTTATAAAGACTGCACTAGGACTTCCCATCAGCACGGCTAACGATAGCTTATTGCGCCTAGGGCTGCATAACACACTAGAAGAGATAGCTGAGGCTCAGCAGGTGGCCCACCAGGAGAGACTAATGGGGACACGACCTGGGAGGGCGCTACTTGAAGAAATTGGCGTAGAAATTAACAACCACACCAACGAAGGAGAATTATTAACACAATTGCAAGCGGGACTACGAGAAACAATAAAGACGACCCCGTTCCCTAGGAACATGCACCCGACACATAACCTCGAGAGACGAAAGGCAAGGGCGAAGGCACTCCTTCAAGACATAGATCAACATAAGCAGCAGGCGGTGTTCGTTGACGCTGCCTGGGTTAAAAATAAGGATGCGTATACCTCCGTTGTTGTAGACACTCAAGGTAACATACGGGATGCCATCACCGTCTATACCAAGGACCCTACAGTAGCAGAACAAGTAGCAATCGCCTTAGCCATTCGGGCTAATCGGTGGACACATATTTACAGCGACTCTAGAACAGCCATACGCAACTTTACGAACGGATATGTGACACGGATAGCAACAAAATTACTAGAGAGGGTCAACAGTGAGAGGATTGAAATCCGCTGGTTTCCTGCACATCTGGGGGTAGTGGACGGAGCTCGGAGAAACCTCAATGAGGTGGCAAATGAAGCAGCACGAGGACTTTCTAGCCGTGCTCTTCAAGACCGAGCAACTTATACTTCACCCGGGGAACACAGGGATCGATTATTAACATATAACGAAATCACGAAGCATTATTATTTAAGCAGAAGGGAGTACCCATTGCCACACGGTAAGCTTTGCAGAGCCCAAGCGGTCACATTACGTTTGCTACAGACTAGAACATACCCAAGTCCATATTTTATTAACAGGATCTATCCTGAGAGGGAAACTCAAATCAACTGTAATAAGTGCAATGGCATCATTACTCTTGACCACATGCTTTGGCAGTGCCCCGCGGTCTTCACAGACTGTGACAAGGAAGAAGAATGGTGGCGGCAAATGCTACACAGCGAATCACTCTGACCAATTACGGGCAGTCCAGAAGGCCCGCGATGTGGCTGAAGGGCTCGGCCTGACAGTCCCAACGTGGGAGCGGCCCGCGTCAACCTATGGTTGACCTTCAGGACCAAATAAAGTTCTTCATACCATACCATACACCCGTGAGCAAAAGTATACGGACCACAGGGTCACCGAAAAAACAAAATTTCTCCGTAATCAACAGCATAAACGAAAACTGATGAGTGCGCTAGAAAATGCGTAATGCCAAGTTTGGACTGCATTCTTTAATTTCAACTTCCATTCACTGACAGTGAAGAAAATGAGTTTTATCCCACAATGCCTGGTCCGTATACTTCTGCTCACGGGTGTACATATATGTTTCGCTTGTCCTCGTTATCTATACTTAATTGAAACAAAAATCGGTAGTGCCAGTATTGATCGAAATACAGGCAAAGGCCTTTATAAAGAAGGGCTTAGGAAATCCAAAATATTTAGTTCTACAGATTCCTTGGTTAAGGTCACGCACTGTACCGCTCACATTAGAGCGCGCTAAGCAAGTGCAACTGAAAAATAAATAAAGTTTAACGTAAGATCAATGCAATAGAAATTTAGTGAAAGAAGTTGCAAGTGTTGTGTGCACATTTCGTGTAACGCAACATGCGACTGCAGCCTACCTTACTGCACCGTGGTTCATGGTATGTGCCGCGGTAAAAGCGGTATTTACGCGCGGTAAAACTATAAACCATCTCATGGCGCTATCGCCTCCTCTACCGTCAAAATTGTTGCTTCATTTGCAGACTCTTCATTACTACGGTGTTCTTAGACATTTGTCCCTTATGCACTCTACATGGCCTCGAAGACGTCGTCGGTCGTCACTTATGATTACATCTCGACCTCGTCATCAACTGCGGCGTATTCATCCGTCGTTGCAACCGCTGGTATGCTATAACAAGTAGCGCACGAATTGAGTGATTCCTAAAGCAGTGAAACTGGACAGTATAACACTTGCTGGAATCGGCACGTTCGCCTAGTACGTTACTAGCGCTGCCGTAAGCACTAGGGCAGAACGCAGCCCAGTGGCGTTTGTGGAGGGCACCGACGGCACTGTGAAAAGAAAAGTTATACATGGTTATACATGGCGTCATACATGGCGTTCATCGTGAGGCAGCAGATAAGCTGTGGAAGACGCTTGCGCTTCTTCGCTGAACACGCAAGTTCGTTGTAGTGGTCTCCACTCTACAGACCTTCACAATACGTGCGAAAGATAGGAATTCCGGCGGGACAGGTCAGTTCATTGTAGAGGCATTCGTTTTAGAGGCGTTCGCCTGTATTAAAAGAAAAAAAAAAGCTTCAGAGGTTGCTTTTCGTGCTGAAGTTTGTTTATTCCGGAAAGTTTTGCTTGAGGCATGGTGTTTCCTCGAGAAAACTGGGCACTTAGGAGTCTGGACATCTCTCTGCTGACTATGAACAGACACGAAGGAGTTGGTAACGCGGGGAAGACTAATTTCGGGGCGTTGTGTAACGGTGTTGGCGGGCCAAAACGACCTCATGCGAACAAGCGCAAGCCGCGGGCTGGCTTCTTGTTCCGCCTCGCTGTGCACCTAGTTTTATTCCCCGGTCTCGCGCTGCGTTTCCGGATTATGATGAAGTGGATAACATATGACTATACATTTAATTTTTTCTAGAGCTACGCTTAAAGGTGGAGCTATCGGGTGGCGTAACTGGCTTTTGCACTTGCCGGCGAGTTCGGCAAGAATAAATTCGACTGCGGCCGTCCTCCTTCTCTTCCTCCTCTTCGCACAGAAAGGTGGACTTCACTGGGCTTAATAATTGAAAAAGTTTATAGCTGTTCTTCTAAAACACGTTGGAGTACAGTTCGACGATGCTTCCAGAAAATAATCAAGCGAGACATACTGCGCTTGCTGCTTTTCATAATCTGTGGTGAATTCTCTTCACTGCACTATAGTACACTATGTAAATGAAGGCACAGCTGTGATTATGAATGATGACAAGAAAAAAATAGAGACGTATGGGCACGGGGCCTTATAGGAGACACGGGTCCCCGATAAGAGCCCATGCTGTCAGGCACTCATGAAAGAATACAAACACAGGTCTGTGCAGCTGCAATCTTTCTTTCTTTCTTTCTTTCTTTCTTTCTTTCTTTCTTTCTTTCTTTCTTTCTTTCTTTCTTTCTTTCTTTCTTTCTTTCTTTCTTTCTTTCTTTCTTTCTTTCTTTCTTTCTTTCTTTTTCTGTTTATAAAAACAACAAAAAGGCAAGACAGGAACTTGCTCCTGCCGTTCTTCAACGGCCACTTGATGCAAATGCTTAGCGAACTTGCTATTTATTGGCGACACAATTGTGCCCTGGCTGACGTTTCTCTTCGGACCAGAAAAGCGACGAGCTCTGTTTTAGATTCTGGCAGCCGGCCGGTCGAAACGGAGACCGGGGACGTGAGAAGGCGAGCCTTAGCCGTTAGCGAATCCAAGAGGAGGCGGCCATCTGACCAGCCAGAAATTTGTTTGCGTGTGTTGTCACGATCATACCTTCTGTCTACCACACGCTTTTTCTTGTTACCTTTTTTCTGTGTACTTCTTTTCCTTTATCCAGAGGGCGGCTCGCGTACAAAGCAGTTTACCAGAAATGACCATGTGGTCTACCGGTATAGTGCTTCGGCCGGAGCAGGTGAAGTACAACTCAAGACAAGACAGGACAAAGATCGGCAAGAAGAACGAAAGTTAGTATCTCTTTGCTTTATTCACGACACATTGTTCTTCCTGTGTAGCTTTCTCTCAGGAACCATTGATGTCCGGTCGCCATGGAAACTAGTGCTCGATCCTCTCTGTTTTTCTTAGATTTTACGCTTCGTGGGTTCCCCCTTCTTGCTTCTTACGTCCATCTGTCGGTTTTCCACGCCGCTAGCACCGAGACAGCTGTGCCGTTGCTGCTTGCAAGTCCTGTTTTTCCGGCTCATTGCCGTCCTCCCAATTTTTCTTCTGTTATGCAAGCTTCATATAAAAGTTATATCGCCACTCCGTGTGTGTTTGTGTGCGTTTGTGTTTGTGTATGTGCGTGTTCTGTATTCCTGCGCATGGACGGAAAACCCCTCCTTTTCTTACTTTCGTGAATAATCTCTTGTGGCAAGCTAGTCGAGCTTCTGTTATTTTTCGAGGCTCCGGTGCCTTCCAGCGTCATTCTGCGATAACCCCACAAGAAAATGGTCTAAAATGGAAGACCCTTCTTTCACTGCTATTCATCCACGTATCAATCTCGCGACTTCGTATCTTTAATATAGGAGCGTCGCGTGCACTGGTCTTATCTTATCGTCCGAGCTTGGGCATCCTTTAGAAGCCCAAGCCGATGATCCATCACCCTTTCACGCCGCCTTCTGCATTGACGCACACAACTTTAACAAGCGAATAGCTTTCGCACTCGAGTTATAACATAAACGGAGCTTGTATGGCCTCCAAATTTGATGTGTCTTCGTCGCTCCAGATGCCGCTGACGACAGCTGAAACGTTTAGTTTCGTCATCCCTGTTCGACCATCAGATTGTATAAGCTTGTTTCCTTCTAAGCGTTTTAAGAAATTTTTCGAATCTTTTTGTTTTTCTTCTGTTTTGTTCTCGTCTCTATGTGGTACGGCAACTGATACCTTGAGAGCAAACAAATGTTATGTGAAGCTGAAAAAAAAAAGAAACACTTCTTTATATCAAACAGAAGAGCCGTCGAGAATGGAGCAACTCGCATCAACCATTTTGTAGATTTTGACTGTTTGTAGGTTTAGCTGTTAGCGCAGGAAAAAAAAAGGTGCATATCTGGCAGTGATATTTGCGTTCTTTTCAAACTGTCGCTCGGCGTTTCAGAAGCTTGACGCAATTTTTTCAAAGGCTATTCATTCCGATTCTGCCAAGTGCGTTTGAAATCGGGGTGGTTGTTGCTACACTTAGAACTCGTAAACGTATCACGGCGTTGCGTTACTCAGCGAATACGAGAAATTGGAGTATTGGTCATGGAAGAGTCTCCAGTTCCTGTCATAAAAAAAAAAAAAACGTAGAGTGGACCAATGCGTGCACTGCACGATCTCCTTGGAAACCCAGAAATACCCATTCCAACAGCGTCTCAAGAGATCCATGAATGGATGACACCCTCTCTTAGAACATGGTCGAAGCATATGTACAGTTCACGAAGAATACTATGACGAAATAGTTTCTAAGCAAACGCAGCAATTTATTCCGGCTAGAGCCTTATGGAATATGCAAATGAACAAGTCCGTGCCGCGGCACCTCTTCGGAATGCTTAAGTGTGACCGCATCGCCCCGCCCGCTATTGTTCGCAGAAATAAAGTTTGAATAGCGCTTTACTCTTTTTATCGGATTATTGACAGATCAAGTGAGTCTTTCGTAAATTAGAATTTAGAACTGGCGTAAGAAAAGTCAAGTTATTACCAAAAATTTCTCTATAGGGAGCACCGCGGAGCAGAGAACAGGAAGTGCTGTCATGCAAATGTACGCATTTACCATTTTATTATACAGTGTGAAAATAAAATCGAAAGCTACGATGCTGATAATTCGAGCTACTATATCTTTTACCTTCATTTCCCTGACCAAACGTGATATTTGGATCAGAAAATCTCTGCTCTCTTCGTTTTAATATAAGTGTAGATACCTTTTGCAGATCGGCCGCAGTGTTATATTCGGCCATAGCTTGATAGGAAATAATTTGGTGCTCGGTGCCTGCTCCAGTCTGGTTATGCACCTTGACGTCACCCTCGCCCCATTTTGGGTCTTTTCATGACCTTAATAGCGAAATTGTAACTTGTGACGCACGTGGCCAGAGTGGAAATAACTAAGCGTTACGCCACGTTTTTCTTTTTTATTGTTAAACTTAATCTTCAAAATGGCAGCTTTCAGATTCAACACGAGAGCATATGCTTGTTGGTTCTTCAATTGAATATTACGTAACCTTCGCTTGTGTTATGAGAGCACAGCCCTGAGAGGTTCGTTACTGGGTAGAGTGTCGTCGTCCCTTGCCATAACCGCGCGAACGCGCTCGTGCCACTGCGTTCGTCGTCGTTGTCGTCTTCTTCCACAGCTGTCTCCCACGCTGCTCATTATGCCGGCGTTCCCATACAGCCCCTTCCTCTGCGAAGGCGCTGACTGCACTGGCCCACTGCCAGTCGGTGCGCGGCGATTTCGGTCTCAAATTATGTGCCTCAATATATCGCGAAATGAAAACACGCATACAGCTGCGCTCATATTTCGCATTATAGGAAGTATCGCAATCGTTGAACATTTTTTTTTTCTTCCGAGAACTCAGTCGCTCAGTCTTTAAATGACCTAAGCGGTTTTCTCTTTAAAATAATTTCCTAAAGTGTCCTGCCTCTCACGTTGAGTAAGTTAAGCACTTTCTCCGATAGAATGCACCTGCACTTATTATCTCCTCCGCAGGTAAACAAACAAACACTACACCTGCAACCAAGCACTGAGAGTTCCACTCCCTGCCAGCATTTCAGTCATCGCACGAGTGCGCTAAGCAATCAGAGAGAACTCGGGAGGAAAAAAAAAACCGCTTTGTTGTCCCGAGACCGATGTTCAAACGCGCAGAGGAAAAGCTCAGCCACTGCGGGATTCGAAGGTGAGATGACGCCGCCGCCGCCTCCTGTAGTGCAGATCTGTACGGAGGCCAGAGGAGGCGTATAGAACCGCGATGACACGCGAGAGAAAGTGGGAACCGCAGACACGGTAATGGCCTCGACGTAGCATGGCTGCGCCCTTTGGGCCCTTCCTTTAAAGAGGGAATCTGCTGCCAAATGGCGTGCTCACAGAGAGGCGCGCGCTTCTCACGCTTTGTCCTGAATACGGGAGAGCATGCCGCCTAGCCGCGCCGGTAGAAGGCGCTACTGCTGCCGCCGGCATTGTTCTGGGATACGGCTCTGTTCTTTCGGGCACACCACGCTCTTTCTGCGTTGTCTGGCACTGCATGTGCCACGCTGCGCCGTTCATTGTCTTACGCTTCAGTGCGAAGGTAGTTTTTCACGGGCCCAGTGTAGCCGGTGAAAGATCGCTCGCTCGCTCGCTCGTGGGCGCGACGGGTTGCGAGAGACGCCGCCGCAGTCGCGTCGGTAAAATAACAGAACGATGAAAGGCGCATAAGATAATGGGGGGAAAAAAAAAGCTACGATGAAAGGTGTCGGAAAGCACGACCTCCCAGTTCCAGCGTAAGTCGAGGTAACGATCGCAGGCCACACTGCAGCTGGCGATGCAGCCTGGGTAACCTAAGCCTTTTTTCCCTGATGCTTTTCGAAGGACGCCGCACAAGCTGCTGCGCCTTTTGCCTCTGCACCCATCCCTTTTTTCCGGCGTCTTTTGTTCCTTGAATAGACGGCGGGTAAGTGCTTGTGGCGGAGGTCACGCCGCCGCTTTGAGCTGGGGGTCGGGCAGAAGTTGTGGCCCATGGTTACTTTTTTATTCCTTGTCTTTCTTTTTGTCTCATGAAGCGCATGTTCTTTTTATCCTACTTGTTCATTTTTTCGGGTTTTTTAGCGATGCATTGGCGTTGGATGATAGACTTCGTGAATGGCAAGCAGCTTGTATACCGTCGGAAGTGAGGCTGTAGCAGAGGAGAGATCACATCCCAGCAGCTGCTCACTTTGCTTCATTTAGTAGTAATATTCCTTTTTTTCTGGCCATTATACAGCACTGCCCACTGGATTACACTGCTTGTTGAGAATACACAGTATCATTTCTTCTGCTTTGTTCGATGTATAACAGTACAGCTGCATATAATTACACAAAGAACGGAACAGTCAATGCTAACAACTACAGCACAGAAAAACTTTGAGAACATAGACAAAAAGTGTACGAGCTATTATGAGAAGGGGATTAGGAGGTTCTTCTCGAAATGTGGCTGCCGCGCCCCGAACTAAATTTTCTTAGTCAATATTGTTACTACAGATACCGTGGAGTGCAAGAACAATAGGGGCTCTTTTATCGCGCGGCCGGTACACGAAGCTTTTCTCATAGAAGCAGCGACTTGCTGTGTTTTCCGGTTTCGTTTCTGTTTTTTTTTATGGGGAAAGTGCTTTAGAGTCATGCTGCTTCTCCATCTTTATTTTCGTCAGCAGTTTCAGTGGTTTTTTTTGCTTGAATAATATGGGCACCACGACAAGTATTTGCAATCAGATGGTTTTCTTGCATTTCCGACACATACTAAGAAGTGAAGGCGCAACATTGTGGTATAATAAAAATGCGCGTCCCAGCCCATTGCGCCTACGAAAAAGTTTTCTCAGTTTCTTCCTGGCTTCCTTATTTCGCTTTTTTTGTTGAACCATTTCTGCTGCTGCTTTTATAGTATGAAGCATCCCAACATTAAGAAGTTTGAATTTTAAGTTTAACTCAATTGCGTCAGAACAGCACTGTTTAAGAGGATAAACGTTTCGCTGGGAACAACGTCTGGCACCTTCAAGGGCCGACTTCACAGCCTACAGTGGATACATGAAGCAATAGTCGTGCACAGATTAAAGTTAGGAGATCAGCGGACAAGCATGATAAATATTGTTGATATAACAGAAACCGTATTACTTCTTCCTCTCATGATACAGCCCATACCGAAGATGTATTCGTAGAATCTCCCTTGCGATGTTCTGGGCCTTCTCTGGCGTTTACGACTGCTTTTTTTATGTGTTCCTATTTTCTGGTGGTTGTTTACGATATATATATATATATATATATATATATATATATATATATATATATATATATATATATATATATATATATATATATATATATATATATATATATATATAATATGTCACGAGGACTAAATAAATTAATATACGGGGTCGTACGTGCAAACACAGGCAAACAAGCAAAGAATGCCGATCTGCATATTAGGCACGCCGTAGTGGGGGTGACCGGATTAATTTTGGCTACACGGAGTGTTTTTTTTACGGGCACCTAAATGTAAGTATGCGAGCGTTTTCTGCCTCCCACCCCCACAGAAATACGACTGTCGCGGCCGGAATCGCACCCGCGACCTCGATCTCACCAGCGCCGTGCCACAGAAACTGGGCAACAGCAGCGAGGCTAACAAGGAGAAGCTGGCCATCATAATTCTGGTGCCACAGTCTTTTTACGTAATCGTATCAATAGAAAATAACGAAAATAACGGTAATTGGTGTGATCACGTACGTACTTGATTTATTGTGCAAGAATAACGCGTGAACGAGTACGCAGCTGGGGCACACGAAACCGAAGTCGTAGCACGAGGAACCCGTACAGACTTCGAACATTCTATTACGCAATAAGTGACGTAAGGAGGACGTTGCAAGAATCCGTTTTATTGTCGCAGTTAAGTTTATTTCTTGCTCATGCACACGCGGAACGGTGGCGTATGTGGCTTTCTTAATTGTTGAGTAATTTAGGAAGTGCAAATGGCTCAGTGCTTTCAGTAACGGCTATATGCAACAAGCCTTCATGTTTTTTTTTCTAAATAATGAAAACCACAGTTTATTCGCGGATACGACATCGCGTCGTGGGCACATGTTGTTTAGGTGGAATAATAAGACATGCTTCAACTCACAGTGAATAAGAAGCGCATATATTAGCAGATGCGCGAGCACACACAGAAACTCAAATAAGAAAGAAATTGTGTGTCTTTTAAATACTTATCTGCCTACACTTCGACAAATCGAGCAGCTCGTATTTTTACTTCTCTGAACGGTTTCAGGATTTCGAAAATTTTGTCTCTGGGTATACCAGCTGGTGCCTTCTAGCCCGCATGAGCACTTATTTGAACTACACCATTCTTTCTCGCGTGCCTTTTAACATTCACAGGAAGATACCCGAGTTTTTGTATGAGCCCACCGAGAAATATGAATCCCGGCACATGTTTGACCTAATTTCAGCATCAATCGTGATTTTCAGTAGCAGCAAATTTCGGAAGCTGCTTTGTTTCTTCGTTCCGATTTCAAGAGGACAATGAATGTGCTTCATGTGAGTAGCAAGCCTCTTCCTGTAATCGAAGCGTATGTTAGGGCTTCGCTAAAAGTTTTTCAGTTGATCGGGGAAGAAAAGCATCGATTTAGAAGCGCAACGTAAATTAAATCGCAGCAACTTCATTCGTCTTCAAAGTCCCGTGCGCATCAGTTATTCCATTAGGCGCCCGGTCTCTGCGTTTCCCTTGCGAGTGAGCGTGGACGTTCTTGAAAGGCGGAGCCGCTCCACTTGGACAGAGTGAAAAAAGAAAGAAGAAAAGAAGCAGCGATAGTTCTTTCTCGTCCTCAGTGGTCAGAAAATACCGCCTTCTTTTTCGATATCACGCCTACCCGGAGTTCCAATTACATCTTCGATCGTCGTCACTGTGCTGAGTTTTCCTTTCTGCCGATATTCCTTTTTACCCGGAAGTCTGTTGACGGCGACGTCCTAAATTCGTCCCTGGTTTTCCTCTTTGTGCGGGCGATGATATATGATTCATTGTTCTTTATGTTCTCGCATAATGTATATCTGACGATATCACTCGGAACGCTGTAAAAGAACTCAAGAACTTGTACGCAAACTTTGCCCATCCATCCATCCGTCCATCCATTCGTCTGTCCGTCCAATCTCAGTGGGTGGCCCGTGAGTTTTCTCACCTCTATGGATTCACAGCGTCAAATGTGAAGAACCTTTCTACGGCCGTTCGCGTCATTCGTTCTCAGAGTCTGTCACAAGTGAAATGTGAGTCGGGGATTTTCGACAATCACCAAAGACTGATGAGAAGACGTGGCGTGAAATTCGTCAGGGATCTCGTAGGCTTTCTGTAGATCATCGCGGATTCCCTCAGGGCGGAGTACTAGCCCCAACGCTTGTTAATCTAGCCCTTATTGGACGACTCGAGGACCTGTCAAGCACCGTTCGACTCTCTGTCTACGCCGTTGACATCTGTATCTGTACGTCGGGGGTGACACGGCTTCAGCTTCGCGCTCCGCTTCAGAAGGCGGCCTCATCGATATCATGCTACCTTCGTAAACAATGACTAGAGGTGACGTGAGAAAAGTGCGAAAACCGGTAGAAAACCGTGAGAAAACCGTGAGAAAACCGGTAGCCAACGTCTGCGTTCGCCATATCAAACAACGTACAAGTGATATCGTCCAAGAGAAGTCGCAAGTTCCTGGGTGTTGTGATTGACAGAGACATGTCCTGGACTCCTCACGTGAACTACAGGAAAAAGCGACAGATTGCTATATGTCATCTGTTCAGGCTCCTTGCACGAAAGAGCTGGGGATTGCTGAAGTCAAAGAACCATCGTAAAAGTGGATGGGCGCCGCGCTAAGGGATAGAGTTCTCAAAGTTGCCAGAGCTAGCTCTGCATATTAACTGTCCCTGACTTCAATGTTCCCTTCCGAGATGACAGCATCAACTAAAGATTGCATTTCGATATCCTCGCGGGTGTTTAGTGAGTTTTCTTCAGCCTGAACTATTCTTGATGTATATTTACGAAAAGCTTGCATAGGTTTGCTAAAAGATTTTCCTCATCTCGGTTTTCCGCAGTTGAAAGAACCCAGACTTCACATGAGACAGGTTACCCGCCGTGGTTGCTCAGTGGCTGTGGTGTTGGGCTGCTGAGCACGAGGTCGCGGGATCGAATCCCGGCCACGGCGGCCGCATTTCGATGGGGGCGAAATGCGAAAACACCCGTGTGATTAGATTTAGGTGCACGTTAAAGAACCCCAGGTGGTCAAAATTTCCGGAGTCCTCCACTACGGCGTGCCTTATAAACAGAAAGTGGTTTTGGCACGTAAAACCCCAAATATTATTATTAATTTTATTACATGAGACAGGTTCTTAGGTCGCACGTTTTCCTGTCGTACAGTTTCCCCTTTCGTGCCTAACTCTTCATTTTCCATTACACCAAGAAATAAGAGCTTTCCTAATTTATTATTTATTGCATTTGCCAATGCTCTGAGAGCTCAACAGTGAACAAAAAAGAAAAAAAGCAAATGCATGTGGGGCACGCGAATCATGTCATGACGCATGCATGCTCAGAGAAACACAGGAAACAAAATGTTAGGCAGCAGTATGAGCGTAGCTGGAAGCTACAAGTGCTCAAGCGCAAAGCGCACGGTTACGTACCTTTAAGGCGTACGCGGTCTCCCAGAAGACAAAGAAACTCCTCAAATAAGGCGCTGTGGGTTCTGTTGTTCAGGATCTGCTCCTCGGTGTTTTGGCCCTCCTTCACGTAGACGACGCCCACTTTAAGCTCCGACTTCACAAACACCTGAAAAACAGCGCGAGAGGGAAAGCGCTACTCGAAAACTGCTGTTTGGGGCAAACAAGAAGTTTGGGCTGACTGTTTCTCATACAACAAAAGTGGTGCGTCGTCGGTTACAAACTGACACAGCGCCAAAGAATTAGGGACACTGGACGGAAATGTACACTTTCCTGATAGCTTAAACTCTAGAAAACACGCGTTAGGATGGAATGGGCAGACTGTGAATTGCGGTCCTCTTCCGAAAAAAAAATTATGAAAAAACTCTATGAAGTGGCACATGTCGTTCATATTAGTATACGAGTAACAGCGAAGGTGCCGGTAAGTGTCAAACAGTCTTTAAAAAAGAAAAAAAACCGAAATAGACAGAACACGTCCGGATATCTGTCAGTGTAAGCGAAGCTTTCTTAGTTTTGGAGAACGGTGCACTGAAGCACAACACATGGTAGTGTGTACAATATGCTTGGTTTGCAGATTACGACGTACCCAGGGTTTTTAGTCGCCTTTTTTCTTCTTGTTTCCCAACTATCTGGATTTTCAGAAGGGGCGCCATTCACAACTGAGAGAAAGCGTCTTCTGAGGCCTCTTTTATATAGGTCTAACGACGTCAATTTTCTTTTCATGATTGGTTTGTGGTTCAGAGTACATCTTTCCAGTTATTTGCAGAACACAATTTCTCTTGCTACTGCTGAAAGACCCCCGCTAACGATTTCCGTGATTTTATATCGCTTGATACTTTGCGCATGTGTGATAAATCATGCGCGCTAACCACTAACACACGTGACACGTAGCCTTTAGTAAAACGCCATAGTCGACCGGTGCTCATAAGATATTCGTGAGTGTTAAGGGTGCAGAAAGCGTGCAGAATGTGTGGTCCGAATTCGGCCCTATATATGTAAGCTGATACACGATCGTATGACGTCAGTATGCACCTGCGCAGTCACATAGAGGTTAGAAAGGTGGACATAAAATTTTGAAAGCGATGCTAGCAAAGCTTTGTTCTGTATCTTTGTTTAGTGCCCGATGTACATAACTTTGCATACAAAAATTCCGGAGATTTACGTGTCAAACCACCATATGATAATGAGGTTGGGGAGGGGGGCGACTGTGGAAAAATTTTGACCGCCTGGGCAACTTCAATGTGCACCTAAATTGAAGTACACGAACACTTTTGCGCTTCGATCCCATGAAAATGCAGTGGTCGTAGCCGGGATCAAATGCGCGACCCAGAGTATGCCAGCGCAATGCTATGGTCACAGGGTTACCATGGGGGGTAATAAACCTCCGTGAGTAAGGATTTTTTTCATCCTGTAGTTCCTGTGATTCTTACAGAAGCAGTCATGAAGAAAAAAAAAGACAGATTCGTTGCTTGAATTTTCAAGTAACACTTACTGTTGAATTTCCTAGCTTCGTATAGAAAACATATATTGATGGGAGTTGATTTGTCGAAAGTATTGACGCCTGATTGATTTGTTCGGATGAAGTCGGAAATGCTGGTTTCCCTTATGTTTCCGGCTTCCCTGCAAAACATCAATGAATAAAGGTTGACTGAATGAATAAGCCCATTGTGAACAAGGCTTTCGTAGGGAAGCCAAACATCTTTTAGATTTAATCCCTTTTTAGTACTTCTTTTGGACGGTGTCCGTCGTTTTAGTGCTTCGAAGGTTGACAACATAATGTGATATCGGAGCATTCCGGCAAACAACGCAATTTTGGCAGAAGTTCGTGAACAGTCAATATAGAAAATCAAGATTGTAACAAAACGGCATGTTCAGCAGTTTCTGCGATTAGACTGCAAGTGGTCAGCTCGCTGTTCTGTTCGGGTATCAGTGTACTGGCGAGCAGTGCGTAGTCTTTCACAATAAAGTAGTACTTTTGTATTTTCAGGCTATGGCATTGCACAGCCCACTACACTAAATGCCGTTGAGATCATCCGCATGTTTGCAACCTTGCGTTCAGACCATTACGGCGATTGGAAGCAGCACAGGGCTAAACGTTGTGCTTTGCTCACTTAATGCGTACACAGGAGACCTTCGATATTTTGCAATTTCTATTGTAATTTTCGGACGGTCCCTATTCAGCATAGATGCTTTTAGTTGCTAGATTCGTCGTTGGCGTCATTTATTAAACAGGACTTCGCAGTGCGTTCATAAGTGCGTTGAAAAAAACAAGAATATAAAAGAAGGCCGAGCAGGGTGGTCCATGAATCGCCCAGATCCGTGGACATTGCTAGTGCTTTAGTAGAGCACAAGAGCGTCCCAGTGGCCATAACATGAATAAGCCAGGACCGCAGTGGCAAACGGACTGCAGCTTCCAGTTTGCTATCTGGTATGGACGGGTTGGTTTAGTTTGCTAATATCTATTTGCATTCGCTAGGCTGAAAAATGCTGATTATTGTTAAATAAAGCGAAGTCCATGATTCCCGTCTTTGAATATTCGCTATCTGTCACGACGTCATGGATGTCATTCCTCCTTGGAACTTGCAAAAGCGCAAAAAAAAAGATAGAAAAGAAAGATCAGAGTACACGAAATAAACAGAAAACAGCATATGCGTCAAGAGAGTTGTCTTTCTTGTGTTTCGTTTTTTCTAGGCTTTTAATGTATGCGGTATTATAAACCAACTCACGGAACAACAAGGCTTGTCAAGGAAGTCAGTTTTACATGGCAGATTTTCAAGATTTGGTATATCTGGGTAATTTCTGCACATAAAACGTTTAAAGACGACTGTTCGCTTACTTTCGAATTTAATGCATTCATTCTTCACTAATATGGTGAAGAATGGTAAGGCTAACTGACGCCTAGGTAGACGCAGACATATATAATGACTTAACAAAGAAGTGGCTGAGGAAAGTGAAGGTGGCATGGCTACTCGTCTTCCGTTCTCGCCTCTAGTATTACTTATGAGGCATCTGTCCGCCTGCCTACCAAGCTAGCTCATCCTAGTACTTCTCTGTAGGCTCTGTACAAGTTACGAGCGAGTCTATGGTTTAGCGCTCAACGCAAACAAGAACGCATTCGCAGCTACAAACGCGCTAGCCATACGCGCTAATGGTGATTGTCGGCGTCAGACCGAAACAGTCCTCTCGCTTCTGTGCTACCCTATTCTATCCTATTGCAGTCCCTATCGCCGGCCGTTAGTTGACCGGGTCCCCTTCATTCCTCACTGTCGCCATCTGCACGCCGCGGATATAGCCGCGCCTCATTCTCGTAGGATTCGCCAGAGCCGACATAAAGCCTCCAGGCTGGCCGGTGGGGAGGAGAAGGAGGAGGAGGAGGAGACGCAAGTGGATTAACGGGGCGCCGCCTGCAGGCGCGAGTCGGTATCAGGGTGTTGGCTGAACCCTCGGCTTACAGCCCTTCGTCCCCTCCGCCCTCCCGCTAAAGAAAACAAAAGGAAACTCCGGAAGCGAACTCGGGCGTAATCCATCAAGGAAACTCGAAAGCGATTGCCGAGTCACACCCGAGGGAAACAACGTGCGACTGTACAAGCGGGGGGGCGAGGGTGAGGGAAGGGTGTCGCGAGATATACGACAGCGTGACTGACCCAGGGAAACGTTGGGCAGTCAGGTATACTGTTCGTACTACTATAGAGCGCAGCAAAGACGCAGAAGCCATAGAATGGATTTTTGGCCAAGCAATGGGGCGACGTGAGCGATGGGGTGTCGATCACGAGGTATTTTCGCTAAAAGGATGTGAAAAAAACAGGGCATGTGCTTGTTATTCTTCCGCCGCGTCCTTTCGCACGACATTTTTTTGTTTAGCGTTCTGTTTCTTTCTTTTCGTGGGAACCTTTGCGAGTCGTTGAAGAAATATTCTCGGTAATACATTTCTGTGGTCGTGATGTTTCTTCGATTGTGCATTGCTACATGGGTAAATGAGCAGCTGTGGCGTATGCCGATGTTAAAGTTGCCCTGAAACAATTTTTGAACGTAGTAAAGAAGCATTAACGACCTGTCGTAGAGAGTGCTGCGAACATGTGAACCAAATATTACTGCACTGCGTGGAGCTTGAAATTTGCAATCTTCTGTCCAACACAGCAAACACACACACAAAAAAAGAAAGAACATTGTTTGCTCTCGCTTCCACAGTGTCGTCATGCACCCTCATCGAAAGCTGCTGGGCCCACCAACGCTGCTGGCTGATTCGCAGTAATACGTAACCGCTAATTACGAGTTGTGAAAGTCAGTGAAAAAAAAAAGAATATATATATATATATATATATATATATACATATATATATATATATATATATATATATATATATATATATATATATATATATATATATATATATATATATATATATATATATATATATATATATATATATATATATATATATATAATATGTCTGCGATCTCAAAAGCCAGAAAGATAAGTTCATCTGTGTACTGCGCATGGTTGCATCAGCAGTGCCTGACCTCCGAGATGGCAGTGAAGTGCTGCGTAGCGTAGTCCATCGCGGCCACCAGGGGGTGACGCAATGAGCCTTTTCGCTGCCGCGACACTGAATTTTTTTTTTGACGGGGCTTTGCCTTCTTGGCCTCGCTCTGTAGCTTCCAGCGCGCCAGCGGAGACGAAAAAAGAGAAACATTCGGGTATTGGTGCGATAACTTCCATTACAGTTTAGAGACACAAAAAATTATTGCGGCGTGAGATTCCTGAGACGACACCCTTTAACAGTGAGGAAATTCAATGATAAGTTAGAAAACTGTTTTAGCGCCCCTTTAGTCATTATATACTGATTTCAGAAATACCCTGCGGCCTGCTAGAAACAAAACGAAAAGAATGCGATGATCTTTTGTGACGGCACTTGCAGGCGCAACTGGCAGCCTCGTCTCTGATGACATTTAAAGAGAGTATAAGATCACTCAGCTGGGTGGGGTAAATTATTGTTTTTAACCTACACGTACAGAAGCACAACGTGCATCGCCCTTCGCGTTATCTTTAAGAGGGCACCAGTGGGCACCTCAATGGTACTCCCGGCCTAGCCTGCAGTGTTTTAATATTTTTTATTAAGGACTGCACTTTAAACCGACTGCACTCTAGACCGTAGTCAGAGTCAAAAGACAGTCGGACCATGGCCACACCCGTCACTGACACGAAAAGCGGTTCGTGCACTAGTACACTACTTGAAGAGCACCGGCTTAAGATACTGTTTATAGTGTACCTGTGTATCATCCCACACGCACTCAGTGCTCACTCTCTCTCTCTCTCTCTGTTCCTCTTTCTATTCTCCTTTCCCCCCCGCTCAGTGTAGGGTAGCACACCGGGTTTTCGTCTGGTTGACCTCCCTGCCTTTCCTGTCCTTGTTCTCTCTCTTATTAAGGACTACACCAGTTTGGTGCGTTCTAAAATAAATTTGTTGTTTTCAAGAGATTGAGGTTGAGATTATTTCGGTTACATCATTAGTCTGTGTCCTACAGCGATACATAACCACATTGTTAATTATAAAGGGAATCATAATAAACTTAACGATGCCAATGCCGATGCCATTCTTTCCCTATTTGTTGACATAGAGGAGGTTAGTTGCTGAACCCGACTGAACTTACGCAGAGCGTAATAAATATTATAATAAAAACAATAACAACCTTTGTTTTGTGTAGCAGCGATTGCCCAAGCGCGATGGACAAACCGGCTATTTTACGGCACGTCAGCTGCTCGCGCTGTGCTCAATTTAACGCGTGTTCTTCCGCGGTGCGAAGTGTAACTTTTTTCCGGCTCTGCGAAACGGGGCAGCGCACATTCAGGCGCACGCGCTTCGCGGCGAATGCGCACTAATTGCGGGCACTGTTCGCTTCGCCGGCTCGTTTGAACTGGAGGCCATTACACGCGAGGGAGTTGTCACTGGCCCCATAAGCCGCGCTTAATTCCAGGAGTGTCAGCTAGGCACCAGGATGACCGTAATTCATCTCGGATGCACCAACGATTGTGGGCATGCGTACGAAACGATCCCGAGGCTGCCATCCTGCGCACCCATCTATCTTTCCTGCGCAGTCATTGTCACGCAGTTTGTTCCAGTGGTGCAAGAACAATTATGATCTGAATGGAGGGCAAGCTGCTTTAAGTGACCTATTTTTGATGGCAAATATACTTAGCCAAATTGGTAAAACGACTTCGAGATCTGCTGCACCGGTTTTTCACTGACTGTGTCTGTTCTTTTTTCTTTTGCTGATATTTTGCGTTGAGCTTACTCGTTTGACATGATCCCATATACTAGTGCTATAGGGGCAGGGACGCAAAACAAAGGCGACACAGCACGACAGCATTTTTTTGGTAACACATTTATTTTTAGCTGAATAATGTCGCAAGAACGTCACTGTGCGGGTACCCACTTGCGAAGTTTGGCAACTACTTATCGCAATCATGTTAACATTATTGATTTGTCTTACTTTTTTCTTGCATCGCGATGACGTTACTTATTTTATTTTTGATATTCAGTATTGTTTATATTGCGCACGAAATCAGTACATACAAGTGTCTGGACTTACATCTACAAGGCTAGTAGAGTGTTCATGGTAAAATAATCATAAAAGTAAAGCGACAGGGTGGGAGTACACATCCCATTTGCATCAAATATTTGGACAGCCCGTGAAGAAAACAGTAAGGGAGGCTTGGCACCCGAACTGTAATATTTGTGATAAACTCAAGATAAGCCAACGTTTCCATGAATAAACCACTCAAATGAAAGTCCTAATTTTGATTTCCGTTAGATAGTTTGGTACTACTTTCATGTTTTCTTTATTGTTGATGGATGGATGGATGGATGGATGGAGTAACTTTATAGAAAGGTCCTGCGAGCTACGGGGCGCAAGGTCCCATAGAGCGGGCTACTCCCACGTTGGGACCGGGAGTTGTAACTCCCTGGCCGCATCGTGGGCTCGCTGGACGGCCCAGAGCTGCTCCGCCAGGTCCGTGCTGCGTAATGCGTCTTGTAGCCTGGCGGAGTCTTGATCCTTGTTTGCGTGGGTCCGACCACACGGCCAGAGCAAGTGATGTACGCCTAGTGTGCTATGGCAATTTTCACAATGTGATGTTTTGTATAGGTCAGGCATGTAGTGATGTAGTCTGTTCTGCGTGGGGTACGTGTTTGTTTGAAGCATTCTGAACGTCAGGGCTTGAGGCCTGGTGAGCTTATTGTGAGGTGTGCTGTATATTCTGCGGTCTAGATAAAAGTGCTTTATGATCTCGTTATATGTGGAGGGAAGGTGCCGATTCTCGCTGGGATGGTCACGACCAGAATAGGTGGCGTCGCGGAAGGTTAGGTCTCGCGCGCTCCTGTGAGCCATCTCATTGAGATTGCAAGGGGCGTCCTCGATCTCTCCGAGGTGTGCCGGGAACCAGCAGATGGTGTGATGCTGCAGCGGTGCGGATCGATTGATTATTTGTAGGGCTTGTCTTGCAACTGTTCCTTTCTGAAAGGCTTTGACGGCTGAGCGTGAATCGCTGTAGACGTGGGTGGTGGTCGGGTCTGTGAGCGCGAGTGCGATGGCAACCTGTTCTGCTATCTCGGACTTGTGGGTCTTGACTGTGAGAGCGTTTCTCACTTGACCTTGCTTGTTGATCGCGGTGGCAACGAAGGCCTTCCTGGTTGGGTACTGTGCCGCGTCAACGAAACAGGCTAGGATTTTCTTGTCACGTATTTCGCGCAGGATGAACGATCCGCGTGCCAGCCTTCTGGGTTGATGGTGCGTGGGGTTCATGTTCCGCGGCAGTGGGCGAACCGTGTAGGCGTTGCGTGTGTCCGTCGGAACGCTTTGATAAAGAGTCTCGATTACTGTGGTGTCATGGCCTAGTTTGGCTAGGATTTCTCTACCCTGTTTGGTTCCAGAGAGTCTTGTCCATTGAGCCCGTTCTTGAGCTTCGGCGATTTCTTCAAGTGTGTTGTGTACCCCCAGTTGCAGCAGGAGGTCTGTCTCGGTGTTCTTGGGGATTCCCAGCGCTTGCTTAACTAGCTTCCTCAGTTGTACGTTGAGTTTGTCCTTCTCCGCTACCTTCCATCTGTGCATGGCCGCCTCGTAGGTGAAGTGGCATAGCGCAAAGGCGTGTGTTAGCTTGAGGAGATTTTCTTCCTTAAGGCCGTGTTGTCGGTTGGCTACGCGTCGTATGAGATTCAAGGCATTATTCGACTTTGTCACGATCTTCTCCACTGTAGCTGCGTTAGAGCCGTTGCTCTCAATGAACATCCCAAGGAATCTGATTTTGCTGACGTGTGGAATGGTTCCTCCGTCTTTTGTTCTTAGAGTAACGACGTGTGTGTCTCTGATTTCGTTCTTTGGTTTGGGACCGCTCCTCGATGGTTTGTAGACGAGGAGCTCTGACTTCGCAGGCGAACATCGCAGGCCAGTGGGAGCGAGGTATTCCTCGATCACGTCGATCGCTTCCTGCAGAGCGCTTTCAATTGATCCCAGGCTACCTCCGGGGACCCAGAGCGTTACGTCATCGGCGTATATCGTGTATTTGACGTTCTCGATTTGATCCAATTTCTTGCCTAGGCCGGCTAGCGCAAGGTTAAAAAGCGTCGGAGAGATGACAGAACCTTGCGGGGTGCCCCTGCCTCCGAGTTTGTATTTCTGGGACTTGATTTCCCCTAGACGGAGGGTGGCCGTTCTGTCACTCAGGAATGATTTTGTATAAGCGTAGAGTCTCGTGCCGAGGTCGAGGTTGGAGATCGTGTCCAGTATGTAGTCATGTGATAAATTATCGAATGCCTTTTCGAGGTCTAGCCCTAGGATTACTCTCGCGTCTCTCGTGTCTGCGTCAATGATCTGATGCTTGAGGAGCTTCATGGCGTCTTGGGTGGATAGCCCGGGTCTAAAGCCGATCATTGCTGCGGGGTAGACATCTTTATCTTCGAGATGTTTCGAGAGCCTGTTTAGGACCGCGTGCTCGGCTACCTTGCCGACGCAAGACGTCAGCGAGATAGGTCTGAGGTTATTGATGTTGGGCGCCTTGCCAGGCTTTGGGATGAGCACGATAAGGGCCGTTTTCCAGTCTTCTGGTAGTGCTCCATTCCTCCAGATGTTGTTGATTTCCTCTGTGAGGGTTTCGATTGAGGTTTCGTCGAGGTTTCTTAGTGCCTTGTTTGTTACGCCATCCGGCCCCGGCGCTGACTTGCTGTTTAGGTTCTGAAGGGCCGTGCGTATCTCTTCGGTTGAGAAGTCCCGATCAAGCTCTGGGTTGGCTTTGCCGCGATATGCATCGGCGGTCGTGCCTCTAATATTTTTGGCCAGCGGGAGGTAATTGTCGGCGAGACGGTCAATGAGCTCATTTTCCGTAGTAATTTTGAGTTCCTCGTGCATGATCTTGTTCAGCGTACGACCCTGGTCCACTTTGGTTTTGGTTCTATCTAAAAGATGTTTGAGCAGGTGCCACGTCGTCCCGCTGTTGATGCGGCCGTCCGCGGCGTCGCACACCTCGTTCCATTGCTGGTTAGGTAGTTGCGTGCAATATTCTGCAATCAGCCGGTTGAGGGAAGAAATTATTTTCCTGAGCCGTCGATTGTGTCTTTGTTCTTTCCATCTCCTGGTGAGCGATTGTTTGGCTTCGAGCATGTGGGCCAGTCGGCTGTCCATGCTATGAACGGGAAGATCTGTCTCTATTTCTTTCGTGGCCGCCTTAATGTCGGCCTTTATTGTTGAGAGGTCTAGTAAATAAAGCTTAAATGATCGCTCAAAGTCCTTACTCAATCTAATATTATTGGGAATTTAATTACATACGAGAGCGCCACAAAATTCAAGTAGCCTTCCATTATAAGTATTTCGGCATATAGGTAACTCAATCTTATTAGGTGTTGCAGCTCTTGCGTTGCTTTTGGGTGTTATGAAAACACTATTCGATATAGGGCAACTAAACTGCTATATATGATTAATTATACGAGCGACTCGTAGTGTGTAGAGATGATTAATAGGCAAAATGTGAAGAGAGGTTTCTACGGGTCTGCGCGTATTTCGAATCTCTAATCTTTTTAAAATTCATAGAGCCGTGTATTTCGAATCCGAAGCGCTATTTTCTCGGATCGTACTAATGGTTATAGATATGCCGCATAGGTGTTGCCACAGGACTCGACACAGTAGCTTAACTGACTATGAACAAATGCACTGGCACGGCGCTCTTTGGCCATACCTGGCCCTTGCGCCACTAAACATCAAACATTCGTTCATACGAACAAATTAAAGGTACAGCATACGAAGAATGTTAGAACTAAAGGAATCTCGCGCGCTAAATAATAAGTGGCAATCGTAAGTGACACGGGGACACAAATTTCGAAGTTGATTTTTCCAATGCATGTCAAAATGAAGACATGCGGATATATTTATAAGTTTTAGTATGTTGTAGACATTGACCCCGAATACATATCTCTAATTGGTAGTGATCTTCCTCCGTTCTTCTACCGGCGTTCTTGTGGCAAGGCACGATGACTTTAAGTGAGAGTAGGAATGTGACAAATTCCTCAACTCAAGCAACGCTTATATTTCTTTTTCAGGAAGGTCTCCATGCGAAGTTCAGTTTTGAAAGAAAATCCTTCTCGATTCTCCCTCTCCCCCGTCCTCTCCTTTACTTTATTTCCATTTGCGCCTGTTTTGCATATTATGACTATCATTAGGAAAATAACAAAATAGGGACAGTAGGAACATTAACTAGAAGAACGTTTACTTGGCTAATACTCTACGCTGGGCGAGGGTAACAGAGTTATGGAAGGATGAGAGCAAGATAGGGAAAGAAAAAGGAAGCAAATACACGACCCACACGTGTACTCGCACGAACAGCGCGTCACAGTCAAAGGCGTTCACGCAGGCCAGTCGTTCCCAAGAAACAATGAACTGACTTCACCGCGCCGATGAACATAGATGGGTGGCGCAAACAAAAGGAGCTAAAAACTAAACTGGAAGGTTTCGAAAGGTTCTTAGGGCAGTCGTCAGTTGACGTGAGAAACTCTTTGGCCGCTTACTTGAGGTTGATAAGTGCTTACAGCAAATGTTACGTTCCGCTGGTTGCCTTACGTGTACATGTGACAAGAACAGCGTGCCGCTTAGGAAAGTGTAAGATTTAGAAGGTGCGGGCCACAAATTGTAGTATAACTGGCAAAACGGTTTTTATCCTACCGGTCCTCCTGCCGCTCTTGCCTCTTGCTGCAGTCGAGAGCTTAAAGCCGAGATTACTGTCTTTGACCGCATTCGACAACCGCGAGTGACACGCAATCTCGAGCGCGTGCACGTACCTGGTCTAGCTTGAGCAGCTCGTCGGGCGTGGAGGGCAGCTGCCCGAGCGTGAGGCACGGCTTGAGCCCCGCCTCGTCGCCCAAGCAGCGCACGATGGCTTCGCGGTCATAACGGTTGGCGCACACGCACGAGGCCGGGATGAGGCCGTGCAGGTTGTACGTCACCGTACGAAGCATCACCCTGCGTGCAAAGGGAAAGAGCAGTGCGGAGATGAGCACACGCTTGTTTTTAAGTCACCTAATAAGTAAACACAAAGCACGACAGTAACAACATAAGGCAATCTAACAACTGGTTCTGTACAGCATACACGTATACTGTGGTCAAGAGAAACAGATACAACAGAGTGCTCACGGCAGTGCAAACAAACAAAAATAAGTCGTGAAACTCCCACCAGCTCTAAACTCATTTACTGCGGCAGTACTAAAGTCTCAGCGTGGAACCACCATATTTTGAAGAAATTGTTGTTGTTGTTCTTATCGTTGTCATTATTGTTCTCCTTGTCGTCGTCGTCGTCGTCTTCGTCATCATCGTCGTTGTTGTTGTTCCGAGTGCCTAGGGCACTTCCTTGCGATGCGCGCGCTTTCTTCGTCCACTTCAGTATTGCCTCCCGTGACCTCCGAAACACATCCGCAAGCGCCACCACTCTCAGAGTAGGCGTGCTGTGAATGCCCTGAAGAAATTGCCAAGCCTAAATGTCGCTCAATAGTTCAGCGGTGGGCGCGTCCACAACGCAAGCGCCCATTGCCGCTGGGGGCATGAGTTTCAGTTTGAGACTTGGCAAAGTTTTTTTTTTTCTTTGCTATGATGACGAGGGTGAAGGTGAGTAGCTGACCTGGTTACAATGACAGGATAGCGACTGCATTACGACGACTGGGTAACGGAAAGTACGCGCGTAGTCCGCAAACGCAGTATCGATCATTTAACTGCTGTTGCAGTAAAACAAAATCAAAGTATAGAAAAAAAAGATTACAAACTGCTGGTGGGCAGGAGGGCAGCTTATCTGCTCTCCATGTCTTGTCAGACAGTACTGCGCATATAAATGGGTTTATTTGTTAAGATTGAACGGAGTAGTAAAATGAAAGAAAGATCACCTGCATTCTTTTAATTATTTCGTTACACGGCACAAACTGCGCGCAAGAAGAACGTTCAGGTTAATTACAGACGAATACCCCCCTCCCCCCCCCCAAATAAAAAAGAAAACGCAGTTTACTCGAGAAAACGGCTTTCTCGGCCAGCTGCCTTGCAGGAAATTCCGCTTGAAAAAATAGGAAATGATCTAGGCGTAATGTCTCGTGCACGAGCTCGTCTTCAGTATGCCTGAACGTCGCAATACGTGTTGAGCAGTGAAAGCGCTTAAAGAATGGTTTTTCCCTTGTGCTTTTTTACGGCTGCCAATGCGCAACGCATTCTATTTTTCTCTCGTAGCTTCCCCACCCGTCTCACAATGTACACCCGTAGAAAAGTGGAGTGCCATGTAGATTAAATGCGTCAATAAAGAACATTGAATCTTCCCTCCAACAGTTCCTTAATATTTTTTTTTCGGTGCACCACAAATAAAGAAATAACTCCATATTCACTGATAACTTAGTGGCTATGACGTTGTGTCCCTGCGGACACTAACGCCACAGAGGCATATAATGACGGACGAATAACGAGTGGTACGTTTAGTTACACATTGACTACACCCAAGAAAGTAGGTAAGCACAAGCAGAGTGCGACTGACGGCCGTCCTTTGTCCTCATTTGCTCGTGTTTTTGTCTTTTTTCAAGCGCTGTAATCACTGAGTTAATTGCGGGCGGTTGTTCCACCACTCAGAACATCTACGGAGCTTTTCCAAAGCTCTGGGATGCGCCAAATTAAATGCATGTGAATGCTAATGCGGGTGCACGGATATCCAAGTGCTTCATCCGAACGGTGATGTCACTAAACAGTGCATGGTGCTGGGATAGTTGTTTCATTCACAAAGAGCGCGAGCTATACGTGCAACCGTCGCGGTGGCTCACTGGCTAAGGCGTTGCGCTGACGAGCGCGATGTTGTTGCTTCGATCCGTGCCGCGGCGGTGGTCCCAGGTAGTGAAAATTAATCCGAAGCCCGCCGCTACAGCATCCATCATAACCTATTGTCCAGTTTCGGGAGCTTACAGCCCTGAATTAAGCTTTGTTGCTGCGATGGACAACTATATGGACACTCCACGCGAATAGCTGTCGGCAAAGGCGTCGCCGTTGCTGTGATGTTCCGTATATATTTGTGTATATGCATGCTTTATGTTTACCTATGCCGTGTACGCAAGGTACATGGTATACTATTTAACGGCTGTAGGTAGTTGATCGAACAAGATTTTATCTTATCTTTACCGAATTATTCCTTAGAAGTTTTGAAAGTTGCAGCGCGCAAACAAAACTTGTTTTGATCTCAAGTCTTCAGAGACTATTAAAAAATGCAAATCAATGCTGGTGCTCCCAATTTCGAAGAGATGTAATTTCCCTGGCACCGCTCTTCACGGGCAGCGTAGTGGCACCTGCGCGATGATATTACAGGTACTACATGGCATGTAGAATGTTTTAAGGGTGCCAGCAATTTTCGCGCACCAGCTTGTGTGGAATCCGCGTACAGTCGCACCCGTGCACACTTAGAACACCGTCCGACGAGCTTAAGCGTAACGCTAAACCTTGCTATTGCTGCCAGCGCTTCGCCCTACTTCGGGCAGAACTGCCAATTCTTTTTCGAACTCCTCCGTCGACGATAAGAAGAGAAACTTCCCCGTCTTGTCTGCCTTCGCGACGTCGTGCGTTTGCAAAGGCTGATACAAACTGAGTTTCGTTAGGCCCTAATTATCCCTATTGCACATAATAAAACCATGCATTGAGGCATGTCTTAAGTTGCTTACTCGTTTTAACTCCCGCGGAAATTAGGTGGGGAGCTCAAAAGCAGCGAGGGCTGGCGATCGGTCATGTGCCAGGCCCGGGCAGACAACGGGATTTCCATAAGAGGATCTGTCCTTGTCTTGGAATACGTAATTTAAACCTGCATAATGAATGGGTTCTCTTGTGCAAAGCCTGGTGAGGGCCTTTCGACGAACCAAGCAACAAGGCGTCTCAGGTAACCCTAAATTAGCGAAGGCCAGTTAAACGAGCTTCAAAGTACGCGTCTCTCACAATTCTTTGTCATTGGCGTATATCCGATAAATTATATTTACTTAGGCTATCAATAAGACTGCTTTGCACTTTTCAGGTTGTTATTTTGTTTACATTCACTATCAACAGACGTTCATTAATGAGTTTACTTTATTTTGCATGTATTGAGGCACATAGACTTCAAAGGACGTCGTTTGCAGAAAGTCTATGCACGTTGACAAATAAAGCTGTAAGGACGTAATTGCACAAGGTGTGTACAGACACGGTGTAGCTTTATTAATTAGATGTACATCGATAATCAGTAAGCTGTCATCTATGTCCTGCTTTGAAAAGTTGATGGCCATCTTCTTTCATTAGCGTTCATGGGATTATTAACTTTTGTCACTGCACATAATAGTACACATATTTTTCAAGAATTCTCAGCACGCAATAATACCAAAATGCATTCAGGTAAGATCGAGCGGGGGATGGAAACCCACATACACTCACACTGACAAGCACCTACACACAGAATTTTTGAAATAAAGAGTTCGACGAAAACTCGTCTCGTTGGAATTGCTCATAGTCAAGGGTAAAACGGACGCCGACCAACAACATAGTGCTACTGGTCGGCGTCTTGACACACAAATTACGCGGATCCAGCGTACGTGCAGTAGTTTATGTGATACAAAGCTATGCACAATATTTTTACATAAGTTTATCGATGTTCGCGCTTACATTAGTGCGCATGCTTATGAAATGATTGCGCGAGTTGTCTGAGTAATTCGCTTGTTCCTCACTGATGAAAAACAAGGAACGTTGTGTAGATTCAACACGCACCCAGTAGTAAACCCTCACTCACAATGCACGCATAGACACCGCTGTTCTTAGTGATCACGTGACCTACAATGCGAGCGCGACGACGATGAACCCAAACTCCAGGGAAGAGGGAAATATAGCTTCGCTTTAATGCATTTAGGTGTCACACATACCCCTAGTGTTACAGTGGCACATTCGTTAGGGCCGGTTGGCAAGAATGGATACATACCAAGTGCCACATACCCGCTGCCGAAATTGTCATTTGAGGCTTCATACTGCTTTAATTGTGCCAAAATAGCATATCCATTGCTATCCTAGTGGCACATACTCAGTTGTGCATACCCAGTGGCCCAGGTTATCTACGTCGTAAGACAGCAGCTAACACATACTCTGCGAATCCAGCCTTCTTTATGTATCCATAAAGAAGGCTTATCCACCTGGCGAGGAAACGACAAACGCCGCAACCAGGGGAACAGCCTAAAACGTTTCGCTTTGTAAAGTCGAACTCAAGTGTCACACTTGTGATTTAGCGATTCTCTGTAGCCTTCTTGTATAGGCGCTTACTTTATATTTCTAAGCCACATCAGATCTACTGTAATTTTAGACTACCCCCTCGCCCGCTTAGAATAACAGAAAGAAGAAAAGCAATTGGCAATCAACAACGTATGTATAACCCTTCACGACCTGTTTCGTATTCAGGTGCCGATATAACCGGGCGTTCAAATCACCTAACACATACTTAACGCCACAAGCCTTCACGGTCCTTCACTGGGAGAAATTGCCAGTGCCGTTAACGTTGTGTACTCAGGCAGCAATAGCACTGCTGCCAACCATTGCGTCTTGCATTTATATGTACATATAGGCGGGTTAATGTGGCAGCCAGCTATCACTGATCGAGCCATCCATTTGCAGGGATCACATTTCGGGTTCGCTCGAACTGCACGAGATTCATTTACATGCAGTCCCGTCTCGACTGAGGAAGGATCCCCCCAGGGCTGGGCGGTTTCATCCTCCTTAATCAAACTACGGCCTTCCGCTCATCGATCGTGGGTGCCGGCGGCTATGCCGAGGAGGTATTGGATATTTCACCGCGCAAAACTGCGCGTGCTTACCTCTGCGACGAGCCTAGTCATTCGCGTTTGCGTAATCCACGCTTCTTTCTTTTTCTTTTTGTTTGTTTTCTATCTTGCTCTGCCACAGTTTTCTCGTCTTATAGCACCTATTGGCATCCTTTATACGGGCGAACTTGCTTGGTCGTCTCGGGCAGTGACATTATACTTTCGCTGCTTCGTTAGAGGCTCGTCCTGTTAGATTAATTGCTTTGCGACCACGGAGACTGCAACGGCACACTCCTCTCAGGACGAGCGAGAGGTCAACGGGGTGCCTTCCTGTGAAATGTCCAGCGGCGACATTTTGAGCGACTGTGAATTGTTTGGCGATTTCTTCATATTCATTGATATGCCATGTAATTTAGATATTCGTACGGACGGTGCCTCTGTTAGCAGTGTCAGCTGTCATTTTTTATCATGAACTTTGCGTTTACACAACATCATCATCCTCATCACCACCACCACCACCATCATCATCATCATCATCATCGTCATAGTCGTCGTCATCATGTTCACCATGAGCAAGATTATTACCAGGAACAATAAAAACAACACTAACGACGACGAAGATGACGACGACTGAACCGATCTCATACAAGCAAATTTCGCTATCGTATCCCCTGTCTACTTTATTTTAGTCACATTTACCGAACATAGTAAAAAGCTCCAGGCGCTCGCCAAATGATAGGGATACAGCCGGCCTTTGTTGCACTCTCGTCTGCGTTTTTCGTCCCTCCACACTCACTGTCTTAAGAGAGCACCAGTCATCTGTTCTGCGCATTGCACGACCTACGTATAGCATTTTATGGCTGTCGTGACATATAGACACCAGGAAGTACGTGTCTAGGTTGGCTACACTGCCCTGTGTTGTGCGTTGTGAACTATCGCATGCAGTGCTTCTATGAAGGGTACGTATTCAATTCAGAAGAAACAATGAACAGGCCTAAAGAATTCATTAGGACGTGGATGCCGTTATTTCAGATGACCACAGATATCACCGGGCTTCTCCTGCCCGAGATGAAAACGTATTGCTGGAATCTGCTTTAAAAATTTCGCACATGACAGTGGCCATAGTAGGAACATCTCTACTCTAGGAATCTAGGCGCAGCGGCTGCGAATTGCTTTTAAACATTTTGGGGTAATATTTCTATTTGAAACCCATGATGCCGAGTTTTCTCGAATTTGTGTGTCTCATCTTCCGCCTGACCAGTGGGCTAAAGGAACTTGCAGAGATCAGCGAGAACTTACGAGGTCGATTGAACCGCTGAGTAATAGAAAGGTCAATGTGGTTTCTACATGACAGCGGCAGCTTGCCACCTGAGACACTCTTCTGTCTGACAATTTGCAAACACTTCCGGAAGTACACTCAACATCAGCCCAACGGCGACACTTGCAAGACAACCGCCTCTGATGTAGTGAATAAGCGGGTTTTCGTTAAATATTGAAGCAATTGACTATCGAAGAAGCGAAGTGTAACGAAAAGAGAATGAGCAATGCCACTTACAAATGTCTTAGGGCTTGTTGCTTAACCAGCTTCACTTGTAGAGGTCTACACTTGCTTGCCATGTTTTCAGTGGCTTTGTCTTGGCTTCAGGCCTTACATAATCGTATAGAAGGTTACCTGATGTATATTTCGAATTGAAGATGTGCGCGTGCGATCATACATCGGAGAACGTAGAACACGTTCTGGGAGCCTGTCCAGAGTTTAAATAGCAAATAAGTGCTTTGAGGACAACATTGATAATTCTCGGTGATCGTCCTTTTGTGCCAGAAGGTTGCTTGGACCTTGGGATATTGCATCATTAGAGCACTCCGCTCTAACAGATTTAGTAACCTTCTTTATTGAAAGGGTAATTGCATCTGTGTACTAAAGCTGAATACGCCTTTGTGTGTTTGTTTACTTATTTTGACACACACACACACACACACACACACACACACACACACACACACATATATATATATATATATATAGGGACACTAAAGGTTACCAGAAAGTCAAGTTAAAGTGGTAGAGCAATGTTCTAGAACGTCTAAGGCGTCAATCTAATCGCGAACCGAGCTTTAGTAACCTAGAAATTGAGGTAAATGCATGACACGATTTGACACTCCCCAGCGACATTCCGGTACTAGCCCGATGACGAAAGCACTCCTCATAATTTGTGTTACTAATACTCAACTACTCGTATTAAAAATATCATTTCATTCGATTATAAGATAGAAGAAAATGCTACTTCTCTACGTGTATTCGATTCTAAGAAAAAATAACATTCTGACGTTACCCTTCAGTAGTATGGGTGGTCAAAAGGTTTCGTTTTCGCTCGACTCTGCGCGCTTGACTCTGCGCCGCGCACGCTTTGGAGTTTCAGTAGTTTCGTTGTCGCGTCGTGCTGTGCGGGTTCTGCTGGCTCGCGAAACTTTCATTTCGAACAAGCAGTGAGAATGCCACGTCCTTGTGATGTCGTAGGAAGCCCTCATTGCTTTCCCGCTCCGGAGAGCCGGTGTCGAGGCCGCCGTCGTAGTACGCAACGACGCCGGCAGCGCGAGCCCTCAGCAGCAGGTCGCGCTCGTCAGTGCTCAAAACGGTGAAGTTGAGCCCAGCATCGCGAGCCACTCTGTCGTTGTCAGGGTCCATTGTGACGAGCGTCGAAGTTTGCGTCATAGAATAAAGTACCAGCTTATGGCCGCGCGTTTCTCCTTCCGCTAGCCACCGTACTCCCCCTTTCGCTCTGCTGTCGGCTCTGTCTTGGCTCTGTTTCTGGCCACGCGTTTGCGTCTTGCGCAGAAAAGCCATAGCGCCGTCTGCGGACGCCGTTCTACTCACCGATGGCGCAACGTCAGTACGAGACCATGATGTCAGTACTCCTCGATCGGAGGGCGGGCGATTTGAACTGTGCTAGAGGTACGCGGACGCTTCAGAACGCATTTTCTTTTAAAATAAGTCTCTCCTTGGCACGGAACAAGCGTTTCGAGGTTTCTGGGATGGTATTTCAACAGTCCACGTTCACTTAATAGTAACCTTTAGTGTCTCTTTAAGCATGTTTATGAAATGTGATTTTACTGCTGTGACGGCTTTTTCATATCACCTCATGTTATCATCTTTTGGTCATTAGGCAATTAACTGTCTGCCGAGAAGTCGGTGAGACAATTGTTATTTATGACATCATCATCATCATCATCATCATCATCATCATCATCATCATCATCATCATCATCGTAATCATCTTCATCTTCTTCTTCTTCTTCTTCATCATCATCATCATCATAATCATTATTATTATTATTATTATTATTATTATTATTATTATTATTATTATTATTATTATTATTATTATTATTATTATTATTAGTAGTAGTAGTAGTAGTAGTAGTAGTAGTAGTAGTTTTGAAAACATATACACAGTGTAGGAAAGGGAAATCGAGGAGCAGGCTGGCAACTGCCACCGGCAGAGGCATAGTGCCTGCCTACTCTCCAGAAAGGAGGAGGACACAGAAGCATAGAAGGTGAAGATAGGAAGGAAGGGTGGAAAGAGGAAAAAAAGAGGAAAGAAAAAGAAAGCTGACAAATTTCAATACTGAAGCAGAACACGCACATCACAGGTCACACACAGCACAGGTCGTACCTAGTAGGGCCGGTCACTGCTAAAGAATGCTAAAATAGAATAGCGTCTGAGGTATTGTCATTTGAAAAATAGAAATACGCTGGAAATGTGAACCTAAAGTAATTGCTTTTAGAAAAGTAAGGAGAGCGCAATGAGCCTGATCGCGTCGAGACACACCACCACTCGGGTACAAACATTCGTCCACTGTCGTACACCGCAGGCCTTCAAGGAAATGATAGTCCATCACTAGAGACGTGCGCTGCGTATTAAAAGCGGGGCACTCCAATATCAGGTGCTTAAGTGTCTCGAAGCACCTGCAAGACGTACACGATGGACTGGCCACACGTCCTAGTCGGGTTAAACGTTCGAACACGTTCACACCGCCGACACTTAGCTTGAGCAGTAGTGCACAAGCGTGGCGAGGCAAAGCTCGACAGTGAACACGATGCGGGAGCGTTTCATTTGCGACGTTTGAGCGTATCATTTGCTGGTATGCATGATACTTGAGTAGGTGGCGACAAATTGGTAGACGAGCGTCATCAAGCTTGCACACAATTTCTTGGCATCCACAGTGGTTATGAGCGCAAGTTGAAGCCAGGCGATCAGCCTCTTCATTTCAGGCGATTCTTGCGTGTGAAGGTATCCATTCGGCAGCGAGAGGTAACCCATGTGATATAATTTTGTTGGCAGAATCAGTAATGATAGGCACAAGTGGACAACCAATTTCACTCCGTTGTAATCTGCTAAGGGCAGCTGGGGGTCCGCAAAGATGACAATCTTCGATGCGGTCAACTCCACTTGCAAGTATTTCAGTGCAACATCAATCGCTGCTAGCTCCGCAGTTGTTGACGAGGCCGGAGGAGGTATATGAAATATACGTCATACTTCAGTCGAAGGGCAGAAAAAAGCTGCAGAGGTGCCTTGACCATCGCTGTGTACAGATGCATGTGTTAACACTTGGAGATAATCTGAAAATCTTTCGAACATGTTTGACTGAGCCAAATGGAATATTGCTGAAACAGGCGTATCAGACTTTTTGTGTATGTCAGGGCTTATAAGGTAAATGGGGAATGCCTGTTTGGTAATATCTTTCGGAGGCGGGCGCCTAACTGAAGTAGCATTATTCAGAAATGCCAGCAATGTTCATAAAAAATGCCGCCATTTGCCCTGTGTAAGGAAACTGGTGGTGATTCAGTCGATCAAGGAGCGATTGACCATTCGATGAGCTGCGCGGACGGTCAATATGCTATAGAGCTATCTAGTCTGCTTGCAGCCTCAGAGGTGGTAACTGATGCACTTCAGTGAGTAATGCAACAGATTGCGCTTCACGAGGTAATCCTAGCATTAGTCGAAGGGCAATGCGATGATCTTGTTGCTGTTGGGCCATAAAACTAGGTGGCACATTCAGGACTGGTAAAGCATACTACACGCCCGAGAGTGCGTATGACTGGTACACCTGCAGAGCCGTTGTTTGGTTCCAGCCGGCTCCTCTAGCAGGCAAGGCAGCCATATGCTTGAGGAGGGAGTGCGATTAGCATTGCACAAATGTAAGACAGGACGCCAAGAGACGCGATCATCCACATTAAGCCCAAATAACGGTGTTGTCTAACCCAGCTTATCGGCGTCTCGTCAAGGTACAGTTGGTTCATTTTTCGAAGAGCGCGGTGCTTAGGATGATATGCTGTTGCAACCGACTTAGCAGGTGACATCTGCAGGCCAACTGCACCCAAGTACTCTGAAGTCGCGTTCAGGGTTCTTTGCAAGCTTGCACGTAGCCGCAGACCAAGGCGCGAAGGGCCTTGGCCTGCGCAGTGTCATCTGCGTAGACAGCTATGCCCATAGGGAAGCCACTGTCTTCACGTAAGCGACAGTGTAGTGCGGCGAGTATGGCGTTAAACAGAAGCAGCGATAAAACACTGCCCTGTGGGACACCGCCACTTCACTGAGGGATTCACTTATCATTCCTCCGACATGCACTTTCATCTGGCGCTTCGACAGCAAATTGCACGTAAAGTGGAGCAGACGACCAGACATTCTGGTGGTTGCAAGAGTTAAAATGATCGCCTTCTGCGGAACCGAGTTGAAAGCTTGCTGTATGTCTGGTAAGAGCATGTATGCGGAGTGCTTGTCTCCTCTAGCAAATTCAAGCCCGGAGACCAGGCCTGAAATGCTGTCCAGAGCTGAACGGCGGCAACGAAAGCTACTCATGACATCAAGGAAGAAATTTAGTTTCTGTAGCCTGACAGCTGGGCTATAAAGGACCATTCGCTCCATTAACTTGATGATATCTGAAGGATATTGGCTGTGGTAGGACTTGAGGTGTACTGCAGGGCGCCCAGGCTTTAGAATGGGTATTATGACGGACGGCTTCCATTCACCAGGAACTACAGAGGTTCTCAATACTTCAATAAACACGTCAATGTACGGCCATGAAAACTCTTATCAATGATCTTCGGTGCCGAGGGGCATAGAGAACATCTACTGCGCCTCTGTCCATCTTTTGAATATGAAAAACATGATCTCTGCAGAGCTCTAAATGAGTTAGACAGAGAACCATTCATTCACTTTGAATGAGAATGAGAATGAGAATGAGAATGAGACAGAGAACCATTCATTCACCTTGAACGGGGTCTTGGGACCACGGCCTCACATGTCGCACCTAGAAAAGCCCACAAAAGCGCTACTGCAATATTTGAAAGCTACCGGATTGAGCGACCCTCTGTGATCCGAACTGAGTGACCACCAGTGGATATATGGCAGAAAACTTTACCACGTCAACGATTTCCACAATGGACTTTCTCTTCTTCTCTTGATCTTTCTCTGACATTTCACTTTCCTCCGTGCACGGTAGCCAACCGGGCTCAGTGCCGGTTAACCTTCCTGCCTTTCATTTATCATTTTCTGTCTCTCTCTCTTGCCCATGTTGCACAAGGCTTGGTACGTGACACAGTACTCATCTGAGGCAGTGTGGTGCTTGGAGAGGCTGAGCGCGTATCGCAACTCTTCAAGAGTGAAGTCTGCCTCGTCCATCTGGCAGGCTGGGCAAAAGGAAGCAGTTACAGTACCCTGACTTGTCAAATGAGAAAGGTCGCCATTTTTGGCGTCACTTGAGATAGGAGAGACGACAAGGACTGCAAATGACTCCACTATAGTTTTCTGGTGACTTGCCAGTCCCTATGCACAAAACAGCCGCAGGATTCTTGCATATTTCGGGAGTGCGGACAGCCTTCAGCATGCGCCATATACTTACAAAACCACTTCCAGTATGCTGCGAACTACATCAGGCTGCCCAGCTCTGTAAGCACGGCGTCGACATGCGCGGAGCCGCAAAAGCTTAAGTTCGGGGTTTGGTTTGCCGATACTCCATCGTCGTTGTACTGTAGCTTCTCGTAAACCCTCACTCATCAGTTTGAACAGGCTGTCTTGAGATGGGGCCTCTGAGATTCGCTGACGGAACTTGTCCCAATTTGTAACGGTATAGACGGTCGTCTGGTGGCCTGCAGTATGTGGTGGCGTTAGCCAAATCGGTATGTAATCTGAGTCTTACGAGTCAGCTTCACATGACCAGGCTAAGCACAAATCTCTCGCTGATATCGCAAGGTCTATAGTACAATGCTCCTTTCCTGTGCCTATAAAGTTAGGTGAACCGTCATTCAGTACAGGTCGTTCTTGATAATTCGGTCGTAAATCTCTGCCCCACGATTGCCTTGGGGACGGGAACGCTATCGCGGATGGTGGGCATTAAGATCTCCGCACAACACAAACGATGCACCACACCATGAAAGAGTGAGCCGAAGCATTGATAACTTTGTTGCAATACAGGCAAACTGAATATCTCAAAGAAGAAGCCTTTCCTTCACATACTGAGAGAATTTATAAAGTTTAAAGACAGCAGGTGTGCAACAAACAAAAGAAAGAAGGAGCAAGCGATTATACACTTTGATGCAATGCCTTTCAGATTTAAGACAGAAAAAAAACTGATTTGAGTGTTCTCCTTAAAGGACCTCTTCCCAGAACAATACCGTTTCTAAATTTTTGCAGTCCTCTTATCCTCGGATCAGAATACTGGCTTGCTCGTCCTATACGATTTTCAAAAGGAATAGCATATCTTCTAAAGCAGTCCTGCAACTCGCCATCGATCACTGTATCTCTTGTTAGCGTGTCTCATCCCTCCGCGCAACTTCTTTTGACACTTAGAAGGCGCGAATTTGATTGAACAGCGGCGATGTTGGCGAAGGCTTGTCAAGTGAAAAGTGATCTATCATCACAAGTTGAAGAGGTCGTTATATTTATTTTATTCTAAATCTCGTGTTGAAATGTTTTGAATATTTCTCTGATCTTGAATTCTCATTTTTTTTTGTTTAAGATGCGTCCCTACATCGCCACGAGATCGCGTGAACATAACCGCACGAACTCATCGATGGGCTGAATATGTAAATGGCCACGTCACACTATCGGCAGAAGACGGATTACGCATTGTCTGACGCATACATCGTACTCAACCGGTCATTAAACAACACAAGCGCTGCGATCTTGTAACCTGCAAAATGTGACCAGCATTCTTTTTTGTTTTGAGATCAAGTATATAGTTTAGGAACTGCTGGCGTTCTCCAAACGATTTTGACATCGTTCAGCAATTTCCTTACTGCACCAATGTGTTTGGCTGTCGATGCTCGAAAGCACGCTACGGTGAACTTTGTACAATTGCCACGCGAGTTGCCTTCATTCTCGCCTATGGGTTATCTTATCACGTTTGCGTTCTCGCACAAGAGTAAAAACGTGAGAACAAAGACACGTAGCAATAACAAATAGAGAGAGAGAGAGAAGACAGGAAAGGCAGGGAGGTCAACAAGACGAGCTCCGGGTTGCTACCCTGCACTGAGGGTGGGGGAAAGGGAACAGAAAGAGGAAAAAAGGGGGCGAGTAAGCGCTGAGTGCGTGTGGGAGGCACACTATACAAAGGGACACTATAATCTGTCTCTGAAGCAAGTGTACTTCAAGTATTGTACTAGTGCACGAATCGCTTTTCGTGCCAGTGACGGTTGTGGCCCCGGTCCGAGTATCGTTGACTCGGTGAACGGCCTTGAGTCCAGTCGGTGTAAACTTGCCCGCAGAGAAAGACGTTGTACATCCTAGCGAGGGCATGTACACAATAGGTGCTCGATGGTTTTCTCGCACCCACAGGAGTCGCACACCAGGCTCTCGGCCATTCCCAAACTATAGGCGTTCGTGAACGCCACACCTAGCCACACGCGGCACAGCAAGGTGGGCCTTCTGGACAGCCAGGAATTGATCAATCCAGTATGGGCTCTTGACCAATGAATAAAATGTTTCCGCCATCAATCCGTGGTCTATGTGGTGCTGTAAAGAGTGTCACTCACAGAGCATCTGCTTAATGTCGCTAACCCCGCCGCAGTCGGGACGCAGAGGGGAGACCTCCGTGTACCTACAGAAGACGGAGAGTGTGGGATACGAGTTCGCTTGGATTAGCTTGGGAGCCATAAATTTATTATCGGATAAGATCGCTCAATGGGCTGACGGCTCTGTTTCTGGTCCGACCGGAATTCCAGCTCACATTAACTGCTGTATTACCTGCTGCTGGGAGGTCGCTTCACAGAGTTACCTGTTTTCAATTATAAAAAAAGAAGTAAACTGCAGCATACGCGGTAGGAACAAAGGGAGTGCCAGCCACTCCTCTTGTTTTAGTAAGATGCTGTCTGTAGCACTCATCTTTCTTTTTTTTTTTTGGTAGACACTTCCGCTCTAGAGCATGTTTTATGTTTTGCTCTCATTGCTGGAATCGGTGTGAAGGGAAGCTTTATTGAAGCGGTTAACTAAAGGATTTGCGACTAACGGGGTTTTCGTGCAATTTTACTTAATTTCATGCTATGCAACGAGTATTCTCGTGGAATGTTTGTTTGCCCACCACGAAGGCCACAACTTCATTGTCGTGCAGTTATTATGTTTATGGACTACATCGCTCACAAGCTGTGCCAGAATACAAACTACAAATCAGACATGCGCACAGTGTGAAACATACACGCAGCGACGTCACAAGGACAAAGGCGATGTGTGATACCGAGGAAAAAAAATATATTATGGGGTTTTACGTGCCAAAACCACTTTCTGATTATGAGGCACGCCGTAGTGGAGGACTCCGGAAATTTTGACCACCTGGGGTTCTTTAACGTGCACCTAAATCTAAGTACACGGGTGTTTTCGCATTTCGCCTCCATCGAAATGCGGCCGCCGTGGCCGGGATTCAATCCCGTGACCTTGTGCTCAGCAGCCCAACACCATAGCCACTGAGCAACCACGGCGGGTGATACCGAGGGAGGAACGGTGATGACAGGTGTATGCGCAGAAACGTACGACACGCATCAAGCAATATTTGGGGATTATATGTCACAGCGGAACATACCCTATTCCAGAGGATTGGCCGAGAACGGGCACAAACAGAGTGGCACACACCGAATGAGCAAATAAAAGGAAACAAAGTAAATTAAGGAAACCGCAACATTTAAATCGCCCTTCTATTAGCAAAACGGCGTGCTTTAGTGATATGTATGTGTGAGCCAACATTATATGTTAAGGTTTTACGTAGGAATGATAGTAGGACATGGTCATTCTAGAGGATTGACCAAGAACGGGAACATACCCTGTGGCGCATACTGTATGTTTAAATTAAAAAAAAACGGTAAAGCAAAAAATCAGTTTGTTATATTTCACTGTCTCGTAATCAGATCGGTGCGCTATGGAGGTGGCTGTCATCCGACATGATACGTTCACGTTTTATATAGCAAGTTACATATTTTGTTACGCCGAACAGAGGTTGCACACCCCTTCGCCAGCATAAAAGGGTTATTTATATCAGCCTGTTCGCTGGCACATTCACTAGGCGCTCATATAACCTTTGTGTTGTAATGAAGAATGTGTTGTAATGAATGTTATCCCTAAGACTTTGCGTTCCGACATGTGCGCGTCTTTCCATACTGACCCACATTGTGCACACGCAGGCATTTTGAAGACGTATGATCGCCTGCGGCAACGTTACTACTGGCGAGGAATGTTTACTTTTGTCCAAAAGTTTGTCCGCTCGTGCCCGCAATGCCAACGCCGCAAATCTCCGCCTCATCCAGCCCACGGTTTATTACAGCCGCTTCCGGGCCCTGCTCGTGCCTTCGACCGTGTGGGAATTGACCTGTACGGGCCGGTACCGCTAACACCCGCTGGCAAACGATGGATTATTGTCGCAGTTGATCACCTTACACGCTATGCTGAAACCGCTGCTCTAGCTGCAGCGACCGCCAGTGACGTTGCTTCCTTTCTGCTCCATCGTTTCATTCTTCGTCATGGCCCTCCTCGGGAGCTGCTGAGTGATAGAGGCCGTGTGTTTTTGTCGAAAGTGGTTGAAGCACTGCTTGCTCAATGCCGCATAGTTCACCGGACCACCACGGCGTACCATCCTCAAACTAACGGGCTTACGGAGCGTTTCAATCGCACCCTAGGTGATATGCTCGCCATGTACGTTTCATTGGAGCATACAAACTGGGACATCATCCTCCCATTTGTCACGTACGCATATAATACGGCTACACAAAGTACTACAGGATTTTCTCCATACTTTCTTCTCTACGGTCGCGATCCTTCCCATACCATCGATACGGTTTTGCCTTATACACCAGACGCGTCAGAGTGTGCTCCCGTTTCAGCCGCCGCCCGATACGCCGAGGAATGCCGTCAATTAGCCCGAAAGTTCACCTCCGCCGATCAACAACGACAAAAAGCCAATCGTGATGGCGACGCTACGAATCCGAACTTCCCTCCCGGCACACTTGTCTTGCTGTCCGTGCCTGCTACGACGCCTGGACTTTCGACAAAACTTCTCTCGCAGTATGATGGACCATACCGCATCGTCGAACGCACCTCTCCGGTCAACTATGTCATAGAGCCGCTTACACCGACATCCGACAAGCGCCGCCGTGGACGGGATGTTGTTCACGTTCACCGCCTGAAACAATTCTATGACACGCTCGTCTCCACGTCGTAAGTCGCCAGGATGGCTCCTCTTTTGCACCGGGGGTAATTGTAATGAAGAAGAAGAGCACAAGGACAAGGCCAGCTAGATCGTCTGTTCCGTGCCTGCAGTGGAACCATCAGGCCAGCCGGATCGCCAGTGTTTAGCGCGAGCGTGAGCCGTTAGGGCAACCAGCTGTTCCTGCTCGGCGTGACCTTCCTTCTCGATTACGAACAGACGCTACCAACTGAACTGTTTAAACACTCCAATACAGTGTACATATCCACAAATATATCAGCTGAAAGAGTGACTTAGCCAATAGCATTCAGCAGCCAGACGGTCACACCAAACGCGGGAAAGTAGGCAAAAATAGCTTCGCGTTAATAGGAAGAGAGAGAGAGAGAGAGCAGCAGGAAGGAAAGTAATAAGGTGAACCACACCTGTTCCTGATGTGCTACCTTACCTAAGGGGCAAGAAAATAGGAAAATTTGCATGAAAATTTTGGTGATATTTCACGAACGACTCGTGAGGCTAACGCGACTACCTTCGCGGTGCAACCTATCTGCAGTAGCGGTTGGAAGGAAGGAACTTGACACCGAGCCGAAACAAGTAGATTGCGTGCTTTCCGCCTGATCCCACGGTTGAGCCCATCAGCCTAGCCCACCATACCGTAACACACCTGATTTTATTTTCACGCCAATACATGCACTGACAGACTGGGTAGATGGGACGACGCACAAGGTTTCGCAGTCATATTGAAATCCAGATGAAGCAATGGTTCCCTTCTATATACTCTCGTGAAGTTTACTTTCCCCCCGAACTGGCAGCACCTTAAAGGCTCAGCGGCGTGGCGAATTCTTTGAAACAATCGTAGGAGAGCACCCTGTAGGTTTCAAATCGCGACTTGCTGCAACATGGAACTTGCGAAAAGGGGAAAAGCGCACTAAAAAAAGGAAGTATAGTTATAGTGTTGACACATTGAAACACCTCGCGGGTTTTCTTACTCGAATCTCATAGAGCGTTTATTTTTTCAGCGGAGAGATTTCAGGAAAACATTGTTGAACGGAAGCCACTAGGCATACGTGGGCGAGACTTCAAACAGACGTCGTCGATCAATATACTAGAACTCTTTACAAAAGTAACTAAGAGATTTTCTGAGCGCAATTTTCATTTTAGGTAAATGCGCTTGCTCCCGCTTACCTGCTTCATGAGGTAGGGTTGTTTTCAAGTTTTGATATCACATCGCCAGATTAGGTATCCTAAGTAACATTCATTATTTATTCCTCCTCGTGTTAGACATGACAAGCTACCATGCCATGGTGAAGCTGCCTGCTTGCGTGAGCGTGTATGGGTTGTACGATGCGTTGTCGGTTTCGAAAGTCGGAAGTCATTAATAAACTTCGATTAGTACGTCGATCAGCCTTTATCTGCACATTCGTTGCCGTAACAAAATGCAGATTCAGAAGCTATGCTATGGTACTGATTGCATACGTTTTGCGGATGTTTAATATGGTCTAGTTTTTTTCTTGGCAATTGTTCATGAAAGGCCGTGAAAAGAAGTGTTTGTTCATTCTATCTACTGGTACTAACATATGGGGTAGGAACTTGGAGGTTAATAATGAAGCTTATTATTATTATTATTTGTTTTGAACACATATACACAGGTAACAGGAAAGGGAAAGTGAGGAGCAGGCTGGCAACTGCCACCGGAAGGGGCACAACGCCTGCCTACTCTTCTGAAGGGAGGCGACAGCAACACAGAAATGGAAGATTGGAAGGAGGGGAGGAAAAAGGAAAAAGGAAAGGAGAGAAAGAAGAAGCTAAGGACTACACAACGAGTGAAAGATTAAAAAAATGTTAAGCGCAATGTTAAGAGTTAGGAAGACCGCGGTTTGGATTAGAGAGCAGACGGCAGTAGTCAATATCCTAGTTAGGGTAAGGGGAAAATGGAGCAGGGCAAGCCCTGTAATACGTAGAGCTGGTAATTGGCGGTCTACATAGAGTTACAGAACGGGTAACAAAGGACGGGAAGTGGAGTCGATGACGGCACGAAACGAGCTGGTGTGATGAAATCAAGAAATTTGCAGGCATAAGATGGGGTAAGATGGCGAAACACAGAGGTAATTAGAAATATCGTTGAGTGCCCTTCGTCGTGAAGTGGGCATACCGTATGACGATGACGATGAAAAGCCCTGTAGTAAAACCAAGACCACAAGACGATTATCACTCTTGTTCACGAAAAAACCTAATAAACGCAGTTATGCAGAAAAGGCCAATTATTTCCTTTGAAAAAAAAAAGCTGGTACAAATTTCTTTTTAAGCTACAGCTTTTGGCATGGTATGGATCGTATAGACCCTTCCGTCCGCTTGGTGGCAGCATAAAATGTGCCCTGGGCGGGAAGCGATACCCAGAAGACATTCTGTCTAGGTCTGCTGTCTCCGCGTCTTTTGCACCTTCTAATCACGTGATTTTTTTCAGCCTTGATGTCACCCTAAACGAAGCTTCAGTTCGGAAAGAGGCTGTTTGCCGGGAAACGAACCAGAGACCTCGTACTCGGCGGCAGATCAGAGAATACCAATGATATAATTATTTCAGAAATGGTTAGATAAGCAGGATGTTATCAGTCACATAAAATGAAAAGTTGTCGTCCAACGGTATGAAGCACGAAACTGCAAATGAAACCCACGCGGCTTTCTTAAGAGAAACCTGTCTGAGAAACCCGTGCGGTTTCTCCTTATAGCTTGGTGCTACGTTCGGGTGGACGACAATTTTCTCTTTCATGAACCGTCCTCCACCTTGCTGGATTCCGCAGAACTGATTTGCTATTTCAGGACAACATTCATTTGGGCTAGATAGTGCATACTTGTGATCCCCACTTGTGATCGTCTTAGTTGGCGCTGTTCCTTCCTAATTCAAATGATTTGCCATACCCAGTTATATTAGCGTCACATTGGTGTTAAACAATGATCAACGTCTGGGGGGGGGGGGGGGGGGGGCACACTTTTTCGTGCTTACGCCGATCATTTCGAAGAACTAAGCTGCGATAGAGTAAACAAGCGTATCGTTCAGCCGACCAGTTCGATTAAAATTGCAATTCGGGTGTGATTCACTGCAACAGGTAAAGCACAGACGCGATCGACTTTTTGCTTGAGTAACATATGCGTACTGGTTCCTTGGATTTCCCGCAGTCATTACCAATGGCGTGCGTGCTGCACCCACAATTCAGTGATATTCAACCTGTTTGTTACGCCATTTTACACGACCATACCAAACTTACTTGCGTGCATCGTATTTTGTGCTGTTCACTTGTCCGCCCGTGTGGCCCGCCTCACTTCTGCAGTGATAAGCGCGCACATTTTGCAAAGATTGTGGGCGCTGGCTGTATGCAAATTTATTTTCGTTTCCGAGAGGCATCTATACTTCATCCCGTTCTTCAGTGTTTCAGGCGCAGTGGTCTACCGCAACAAGTTGTGAACTAGCTCAACGTCACACGTTTTTCAAGTTAGACTTCGAATCGTAAAGCTCAAAAGCAGCCCAAAAGATATAGTCAGGAACAAACTACTGATGCGCCAACGAAACTATGACTGTTGTCGCCCATAGGAACAAGAACTGACTAAAATGCTTTAATAAAGCTATCATGAAAACTGCGCCACTTGCCCGTACGTTCCTGAGAGTTTCTAATGGAACCACGTGGCCTAAGGACTGTTAAGAGCTTCATAGACCGTTGAGAGTGACTTCCTGAAGTCATACATTTACTTGATTACAGTTAACTTGGTTGTTTCATGTTAACTCGCATCTATCAGACAGCTTCAGAAACAAAAGACACAGAGTTAACCTTGGAACTTAATATTCGCAAAAATACAGCATTATTATTATTCTTTTTTTCAGTACCCAAGAGAGTTAAATGGACAACCTTTCACATTATCACAGTGCATGATTTTACTAGCTCCTCTTCATCCCCGGGACAGCAGCAAAAGCATACGGGTTCAGCCTGACTTCGATACATAGCGGTATGATAGAAAGGAAAAGAAGAGAATGGTGAAGAAAGACAATTTAACTGGGAAAAATAGAAAAAAGATATGTGCCACATATGAAAGTACAGGTCACTACTGTTTCACAATAAATAAATAAATAAATAAATAAATAAATAAATAAATAAATCGCCACGACGAGTCCTAAGCGGCGACCTGCTCACAATAGTTTTTCGATCGAAGGGGAAAAAAACCGCTTACTGGTTCTGCAAGGATAACAAAGTATAGCAAAAGTATTGATCTAGCCGCAGCAGTTTCGGGTAAAGATTTTGTTGTCCAGACACAGGCCAAACCAGACGCCCGAGGCACGTGGCAGACATATATGCACGCCTCAGACGTACGAAAGAGCCGGCGCAAGCTGCCCGTCGACGGATGCTTGCGCTCCTATAGAACGTGGACGTTCCGTGTTGGCTGGCACCCCCACCTTCCGACAGGCCTCACAGGCCGCACCGTTCGCTGTGCCGGCTCTGAGCAGCCCAGCTGGCGCCGCTTGCAGCTAGCATGCGCCCAGATCTACCGATCGGGCACAGGCGGGGAAAATGGAGCGACGCGAGCTGCTTTCCATAAAACCCTCGCTGCGTGACGGCCGCGCCTCTCACGGAATCCTGCGGACGTACTGCAAAGTTCGGTGAATGCTGCGCTATTTCTCTCTTCTTTCTTGGAATCCTCTGCTTTTTGCTTGCCGGCCCGACGTGGGATTTTATCGAGGCTGCTATAGCCAGTTCTTTGTATTCTTCTGCATATGAAAATGCAACCGTACGGTGTCTGCCCGCTTTCTGTAACAGGTCAACTACATTTTTCTCATTCCTACTTCACAGAAAACGGTAAGGGGCACGTCGACAGTGCGTGAGCAGCATTCTGCGGTAGCAAGAAACATGATTTCTTTATTAAAACATTTATTCTTTAACTCCAAGATCGTAAAAGTGCATTGACAAAGACAGTCATGATGGTTTTTACGGGGATGTGGTTACGGCGCTTAGTTCAATTTTAATTGTTATATTTTACCAGAGGTATGTCTTGCAAGCACATGCCCCCCTTCCGAATGATCCTCTTCAAAAGGCCACTGATGACAGCTTTGGAGCGGCTTCTATGTAGTCTGCTGAATGTGTTCGTAAAGCTGGCTTCTCCACAATAATGCTTTATGACGGGAGAAGCCTTCTTCTGATTCCATTCTTCTATAGTGGATATACAGTTTTCAGAGTCTATATATGTATGTACTATGGGCCAAAAAAGTAAATGGACCATGGCTTAGGTGGCCGAAGCGGCTGCGGGGTCACACCGGGTCGCTGCTATCTTGCTAATCGCGTTGACGACGAGAGTGCGCCGAGTGACGCCAGACTTCGCCCTCACTCTCACGCGGGGCCTTATCACGCTTGATAAATTTCTAGTGCACCGTTCGGTTGCTCTGGTGCTGACGGTCGCGATGAAGGGGACCGTGCATCGCCAGTAGTCCAGCACATGGCACTGTCGTGCAGTACCGGGCGGCCGCGGGGCATCAAACCGCGGCACTGAGAATGAACGAAGACCCGTTCTGATTGTTGTTTCGCGTATATTCACCTTATCTTTCATATTGGTTCATGTAGCCTGCGTCCACCGCTGCTAGATTTCAGGCAACATCGTGCAAGTAGCCGCAGTGGCGGCTACGGTGACACGCGCTCTTTCACGTCGGCGTGATAGAGAGTGGGAAGGGCTGCACGGACGTCCGAAGCTATAGCGGCGGCGCTCTCGATGCCAAGGCGAGTAAGCCAAGTCATCGCGGTCAGCGGCAACTTTTCATCGCACTGAGAACCCCTTCAAGTCATGGAATGCTTCCGTGAATAAACTATCACGACTGACTAGTTATTCTATTTCGTCGTCCCGATTATCTCTTCCTGGCCGTACTTTTGTAAAGTTTCATAACGGCCTACGCATTGTAGTACCTAATTAAAGCAGTTTCCACAGGCGTCACTGATATAAATACTAAACTCACTGATGGAGACTATGCCGGAAGAGTAATCTCTACAGAAAAGCAGCGCCCTCAGTAAAGCTTGGCGCCTGTAACTTATCACGCCGGCGTGAAAGAGCGCGCATCACCGTAGCCGCCGTTGTGGCTACTTGTGTTATGTTATGTTGCCTAAAATTTACCAGCGGTGGATGCCGGCGACATACACTAATATGAATGATAAGGTGAATATAAACAAAACAACAATCAGAACGGGTCTTCGTTCCTTCTCAGTGCCGCGGTTTGATGCCCGGCTGCCGTCCGTTACTGTGCGGCAGCGCCATGTTCTAGACTATCGGCAATGCACGGTCCCCTCCGTCGCAACCGTCAGCACCAAAACAACCAAACGGCGCACTAGAAATTTATCAAGCGGGATAAGACCCCGCCTGAGAGTCAGGGTGAAGTCTGGCGTCACTCGGGGCACTCTTGTCTTCAGCGCGCGAAACAGGATAGCCGCGCCCCGGTGTGGCCTCGCAGCCGCTCCGGCCACCTATGCCGTGGTCCGTTTACTTTTTTGGCCGACAGTACGTACAATAGAAAATTTTATCATTGTACATAATCAGCGTTGAACATCACTAAAGATGGATCGATAAAAGCATAAATCTAAAAGCATAACTTGTAGGGAACTTGTAATAATTCGACGCTTAAGCTGCATATCAACTGTTTCCTTGCTCAATATAACCATGTGCAATGTAAGTATGTAGTAAACGACTTATTTCTATTATATTTGTTTTATATATAAGCGCTGTAAATGTAGTAACAACTTGACCATGGTTTATGTTATCACTGCGTTTCCGGGTGCAAGAGCCGACTAGCATACAAAAACAAAAACAAGAAAACAGAGATCGTGCAATAGACGTTGACAACGCGATTACGACAAGCACCACATCTATATACTCTAGTAGACGGCATTCGTATTTCTGTATGCTAGTCGGCTAGCATGAAATAAAGACCAACCGGCACTTGCACTCTTTCAAGGCGCAAGATGACGAGGAGAGAAACATGTGAGAGCGCTTCCACCTTTGCATTGCTGCACTCAATTGACGATACAGATTCCATGCTTTTAAGGGCCGAAGGATCGAGCGGTCTGTCTTGTTTGGCCACTGCTGTTAGCCATTGCGAATTCCCGGTACAGACTTTCTTTTCTTTATTAAAGTATGCTCTACTCTGTGGGAGGTGTACTGCGTCACGTGAGCATGCAGATGCGAGAACATTGGAAGAAACTAAAGGCTCTTATTCCCCCTCCCCCTCTTTGTTTATATTTGTACAGACACCCCTCGAGCACACTGCAAAGAGCGATAACGCGACGAACACGGCAGTTCAAGCGTCTCGTCTTTCCAAGGAAAAGTGCACAGGCGGGGAGCTGCTGTTGCCTAACCACCTTTCTTCACCGCTAGCTGTTATAGGCTCTTTCAGTGGTTTCAGTAGCTGGTGTCCGCAAAAAAAAAAAAAAAAAAAAAAAACACACACACACACACACACACGCAAACACACGGTAACTGGGGCACGAATGCACTAACCACTGCGCATGGATATTTTTATTGACGAACAAAGTTTACTTCGCATCTTTTGTGAGACATTCAATGCCGCATTATTACGTGACTTGACCGTGAGCTCGCTACTCACTCGGTATTTGGGAATGTCAACATATTTTAACTAATTCTAACTGCCTTTTTCGGCAGCTACCTTAATGTGTTGCTGTTATGCCATTAAAGAAAAAAGAAAACTGTTAAGCTCACTTCACGCAAAACTAACTCTCAGACAAAGGAACAAACAACAGTATTGCCAGCGAAGCGCGAACAGAGTACATCGCGAAATTACCGCGGTTCCGAGGCGAGCGGGGAGTTTTCTCGGAGAACGACACCTACACTAGGAATGCCCAAAAATTACAGCGCTCATTGCAACGGAGCGTCACACTTTTATGCGCGAGCCTGCAAGCGACCCTAATGGGGACTGTAATCTCGCCAAGCTCTGGCATCGGCTTGGCGCGTGTACACAAACAGGATTAACAAAACGCGCTTCGTCCGGACGTCGTCGCATCGCTCTCACTGCTGCTGGTATACCACAACGTGAGGCAGCGCGCAGGGTACGCGCCACACCGAAAACGTCCGCGCAGCCCTTTTAGGCCTACAAGCGTCGTCGGGGGTGTTGCAGTACCAGCAGCGTTCCCGCTGAAATGCGACAGCAAAGAAGAGCGTTTCCGGACGTCTCTCCTACTGCCTGCGTTCCACTAGGTATAGCGGACCCTTAAGGACGACTCGCGCTGGTAAACACTCGCGAAAGGGCTACTTACCATAACGTCTTCCCTGACGAAGAGTGCGTGCCATTTTATATAGATGTATATTTCATATACACACTATCCCCTACATACTAGGCCGGGGTCATTCTGAGGCGTGCCCGGAAAAGGGACGTGACGTGTTTTCTTCTCTGAGGGGAGATAACGTATGTAGCGAGGCGACCCAAACTGCCTCGAGGAGATTACGTAGGTACGAAGAATCTGGGGCACGAGACTTCATTGGGCCAGTTCACACCGCGCGAGAAGATAATTTAAGATAATTTCAGGGACCAGCGCTGGGCCTGAAATGATTCTCCGGGCCACGGACACGATCATCCAGCCAAGATAATACTAGGGTTTCTGGTACTTCTTTTATAAAGAAAGCAAGCAAAACGGGTCGCGGCCGCTCCGCTCGTTCACATGGTTTGAGATGAATGCCCTGTTTTTGCCTTTTATTTTGTTCTGGCATATTTCTTGCTATCGCTCGAAATTCCAGGCTTCGCTAGGAATTTTCTATATTTAGAAGCTAGCGAAAGAAAAAGAGAACAGGGAAGTGCTGAAGGCGTACGAGCAATCGATATGGACAATGACCGTGGGATCTGGAGGAATGACAACTACACTCTGGCCGCCGGCGGAGCTCGAGATCATAGCACGCGGAACACCACGAAATCGCCTTAGGAATTCATGCACATTATCGCTGATAGCCTAGACTATATACAAAATAACGCTGCTTTATTTTTCATCATTCAGCGTTTCGCGTTGACAACGCCATGAGAATCGGGGCTCAAGAGCTAATGTTACGTTACCGACGCATTTGTCACCCTGTATCGTTTTCTACGGCTCTCGCGTCAATCACGATCGCGTCCGTTATAGTGGGCGATGCAAACTTCCGCGATTCTGCGAGCATGGTTGTCTGCACAATGAAACCCACAACCACAGAAGGACAAAAAATGACAGTATCGGTGCAAACTACAAGCTGAGTTTATTGCGTGCTTCGTGTGAGACAACAAACGTTTGGAAATGCACCAATTAACCTATCAAGATGTTCCCGTGTTATTTTCCTATCAAAGTGCATTTGGCCGGGATCGAACTGACCGACCGTGTTTATCTCAGCGCTGAGCTACCGTGGTGGAGTTCCTGTGAATTTTTGAAAGCAGGCTTACCCTGCCCTTACAAGTTAACTGCCTTACACAGGATGGTCAACTTCATGCTTGCAACAATGTTGAGACTCAGAGACGTGCGCGAAAGTTGATGGTTCGGGAAAGGAGGACAGACTGCGCTTGCGTCTGCCACATGTACTCAAGCTATATATACCTAACATGTGCGGAGAAGCGCGCACTTGCGTAATTCAGCTTGTACTCCCCCCCCCCCCCATTTCTTAAAACCACGTCCAACGTCTGGCGTGGGTTACGACATGATTCACAGCCGTTGACAAGCCGTCTATCGGTTCTCTATACTTTATTTCCTCTTAGCAGGTATCACAATACACACGAGCAGGTATTTGTTTTGATGCGTAAAACCCCAGCATTTATATATATCGTTGAGTATAAATGCCCGGTAGTCGCATGAGGCGTTTCTAAGCGTTCGCACACATCGGTGCGCCACGCATTTCGGAGGTCATGCCCAGGCTTCGTGGGGGTGGGGCTGGATGGCTCCGAGTTTTCTTAGGGAAGCGTGAAGAGTTACGCAGCAGCACACGCCTCGCATATAACTCGCTCTGACAGTAGCAATACGTTGTGTCGCTATGTTGATTCAATGATAACGCATTACTGTCGACTGTCATCGCGATATTGGTCGTGCTGAACACTATTATTATTATTATTATTATTATTATTATTATTATTATTATTATTATTATTATTATTATTATTATTATTATTATTATTATTACTACTTTACGAAAGTACTTACAAAGACATCTTCAGTAATACTGTGTAGCATTACGATCCCAAGTATGCTTAGCTGCGGTTCTCTATCTTTATGCGCTATATGTTATTCGATAACAAACAACGTACAGATTTATGTAGGATAAAAAAAACCTATCACATCCTGGCGTGTTCATCTTCGCTTGCGGCCAGCGAATGAGGTCACTGAATTGGCGTACATACGTATACGGTATTTATCGCTTTCGTCATCGCCATTCTTTTGCGGCGCATCATTGTCGTATTGTTGCTTCTGCTGCTTCTCGAAGCTTTCGGTCATGGAACCGGTGGTTGACGTCCTTCGATGCTCTCAACAAGCGAAACTAAATGGGTTAGCGCTTTCCCTCCTGGACCTCCGGTTCAGCGCGCAAGCGCTTAGCTTTTGGAGCATCCGCTCGATAGCCTCCTTTCTACTCACCACCAGCGAGACACGCTGAGCTCGCTTCGTTTCCAATATAAGAAAACTAAATTCGAACAAACGCAGAAAAAGAAAGAAAGACAGAGAGCGAGAAAAGCGCAACGTCAGATGAGAAAAAAAAGGCAAGAAACGCAAGGGCCTGCATTCCGTTTCCTTAAGACTTGTGGCTCAGATGCGAGGCAACTTTTGAGGAATGGGTTGGAAAAACTAATTGTTGTAAGCGCGCGGGCACGTCGTGGAATGAACGTTGATGCTTTACTGGTATACAGTATTTTTGTCTCTCTCCTCCCTTATTATTTTTTTTCCTCCGTTCATTTTTTTCTCTAAGTATGTTTGGCCGGGTAATGGCGCCCCTAAGGCAAGCTTTTGCCGAAAGCGGAGAAAAGCAGCCCTGTCAAATAAAAATTCCCATTTTTACGCTCTCACCTTTTTTCCTGGCACATTTTCTTCCGGAGAGAATTCTACTCAAAACAAGGAGGTGAGGTCGTTCTTTTGCGTTCTTATTCGTTTCTTTCCGTTTTTTTTTTCGTTCTGACGTTATCGTTTTGTTTCGTGTTTCGCCGACGGTGCGGGTTTTGATACGACGTTACGGGATCTCCTTCCGCGGTGCGGGCTTATATACCCCGTTAGGCAGGATGTGGTTGCTTCGCTTTTAAACCTTTTACTTGGTAGCGTTTTGCTGGTACCTTAATTGTGTTTTGCTGTTATGTCTCCTCTTCGCTTTGGTGCTTTCAGACGAGCTCGAATGAAACTAAACCCCCTTGAGAGTTGCTGTGCAGCTCCCTTTGTTTTCCTACCAAATTTTTCGTGCAGAAATAATCCGGGTAGAAAGAAAATCGAAAAAAAAAAAGAAAAGTGTAGGAGCTTACGTGGACGCTCTCTCGAGAGACAGTTCGATATTCACTACTGCTCCACGTCGCAATACGAAAAGATTACTTAACTTTCTTTTTCTTTGTGATTGCGTCTTGTCATTTTGAAATTGGCGGAATGATCTTTATTCGTTCGCGGCACATTTACTAACAGAGTGGCCCATGAGAAATTGATCTGCCAAATTTTTTGTTTGTTTAGCTAGAACGAAGTTAGAACACTTGTTTTTGTTAAAATATTCCCGCCTCATCGACGGAATAGCGACGTGTTCTGAATAGCATTGTCTGCTGCCGGTGTTCTAAACGAGAGGGAAAGGAAAACGGACACTCGAGTTTGACCATCGCAGTCTATAGGGCGTATTGTGACCGGTCGTCATCGTAATATGGCGTGCCTGCGCTTCACGATGCAAGCGCCGACGTTCTTTTCGGCGCCAGATCGTTGCAGCCCGGTACTAACAATACAGTTCGCATACGAAAAGCGGCTACCGGTGCTCTGAAAACAAAATTTTCGGCTTGTATAGAAATTTAGCAATTATATTAGTGGAAACACAACCATGAAATGCAAGGAAGCATTACAGTGCGACGAAGCCAGTGAAACTCCTCGTGGCATATGGTCACTTTAACACAAAAGAAGGGCACCGCCACCTGTTGTCATTTATTATATTCTTACTCTTTTTGTTTTGCCTGGTGCCCACTCATAGGTCATGGTACCTGAAATCTCACCACCTCAGTTGTATCTGCGGCTATCTGTGCACTTGTTCTATACGTGCCAGTAGAGTATCTTCAATCTTGAAGCTGCGTTTAGTTTCAGCGATTCATGAAGATTTCACAGAACAAACGGCGACACGACATATTGCGGCAAAATTTCAGAACGTGAACTGTAAGGAAAGAGCTCTATGCGTTTAGCTACCATAATCGAGTTCACTGGAAGTACAGCGATTGCCACTAAGCTGAGAAACCTTACTTTGAGGACACGCGGTCGATGTGGGGCTAGAATCGTATTATAACAAACAAAACAACAAAATAACAATACCAACAAAAAAAATCTAGGAAGAAAAAAAGAAATGACCTGCATCACTGAGTACGGTGAAAGCGAGCGCTATCGGCAACGCATGGGGACCAAATACCCGAACATTAAAGCCTTCATCGTGACAAGGAAAGCAATGCCGTCTCTACGCCAGTGATCCCCGAAGACTGAAATCCCGGCGCCCTGAGTATTACACACCGCCTGCCGCTACTTACTGGTTCGTCTTTCGCCAAAGTCGCAGCAATTCTCTTCTGGTTCTGTTGCAAGCTGGACTTGTTCTTTATTTTCTCGTAACACATTGCACACCTCTCGCGCGTTCTATACCGGAGCTCTAGCGGCGTGTTCCCTAGTAACTGCTGACACTGAATCGCGAACCATGTTCTAAGCCCCGCTTGCCTAAATGCCCTGAAGGGCAAGACTTGAGAACCGCCTTGTAATATGGAGTATCAACGCTAAGAGAAAAGAAAACTGAAAAGCTAAGGACAAAAACGACAACGAAGCAAACTCCGAGCCTATGGAAGGTTACAAAGACACAGCAAGCAAGGCAGAGCGAAATTGAGACCCTACAGGGCAGATCGAGCAAATTCCGCGCTGCCTTCGCTTTCCGAGTGGGCCTGTTCGGTCTATTGGCTCCGTGTTATTTTCCCCCGTGACTTTTAATGGGCTACAAGGACGTGCTGAGACAACCCGAAAACAACTGCGGGGCCCGTTTTAGGGCAGGCCGTACCGCGGGAAGGCGAGGGAAGTAAGGAGAGGGTGGGGAAAGGGGGTTTCTAGCTAGGCAATAAAAGCATCTCTGCCGAGCGAGGAACGGGAGCGCAGAGAAAAAGGGAGGAAGGGAAAGGCCACGTGGGAGGCTGGATGGGCTGCCTTTATTGCGACGCGGTCGTTTTATTGCGGCAGCGCGAGGGCCCTCAACCTCAATTCTGCGGCCAGCTGTGATGGCTCGCTAAGGCCGGCTCGTGATGGCTGGCCGTCCTACGCGGCCTATTCAGCGTTAGAAAGCGCAGGGTGCAGTCGCTGGGATAACGAGAGAGGCGAGAGTATAGCAAAACTATAGAGCCGAACTTGGCGGTGGAAGTGAAGGAACAAATTAGCGCTCCCTGATTTCAAAGCGGACAGCCCTCGCGGATTAGTTGATCAGCTTATCAAACGAAATGTACTGCAGCTATATAATGCCTATTTACAGGGGCACAACGCTCGTAATTGGTCTATTGGCGTTTCAAACGGCAGAACGGACACAATCTTGTAGCACTAGGTGCCGTCTCGATGTAACAGTGTCGGAACTGTCGGGCCAAAATGAAAACTATTCGATTGCTTTTTACCATGCTTATAATCACAAAATTGCACCATTTTAAAACACTGCGCACATGATATTATCATTTGTGTAGCGTCATTGCTTTTATTACTTGTGATAACTAGGCTGCTCAATCTTTATCGTTACTCATATAAATAAACCAGTGACAGCGGGAATAGAACTATTTTTACTTTCGCTTTGCTTTTATGACATAATTGGTTTGCTTTGTGCCTACATTTATCGACTTTGAAACGCTACATTTCCACAAGAATTAAGAACTATAATAAACACATAAAGTCGGTTACTATAAACTTGAGAGCAAGCATAAAAGACTGCCGAGTTCGGATCTAGTTCTAGTAGAAGTGAAGAAACCGGCAGCAGAAGCAGCCGAGTGCGGATAAACAATTTAAGCGAACTAAACGGGGCCATAGCGTGCATTGAGCGAGGAGCGCTGAAATACATAGAAGTGAACAATGATAAATGAATTGGGTACGTTTCAGTAAACATCAAATAAGTATTTATTTATTGCCGATTTCCACATATGCGTGGGTTCCGCTAGCGTCTTGTTCTTCGGACGCATTTCTTCTATAACTGCAAATCTTCGAGTTCATTCATGTGTTTCCGGCGCTTTTCGGTTTGGCTTGCTTTCTGAGCAGCATGCCGAAGAACAAAGACGTGAACATATTTACTCGATTCGTATTAGGCCTAATTTTTACTGCGCGCGGCTCTTGTAATCTAGGAAATGGCCGATCCTAGCGTTCCACCCACAACGCCACGTCCACTTTTCGCAAAGTGATCATATAATACTTACGGTGTCAAATCGTCCGGCCACGTGAAAATTACGATACGAGCAAAATTGTTAAGGCCATGAAATGATGCGTTTGAATTTAGTCACTCGCACTCGCGCCATCTCCAGGAGGGCTCACTGAGCAGGTGTATCTAGCAAGTATTTGCATCTGGGTAACCACTGGTGCTGAAAACAGTGCGTTGCTGGATACCGCTATGTTTGTTTGTTTGTTTAATAATTCACCTATTTGACGGTATCCAAAATGTTGAACGCTTGTGTCACTAGCTTTTAGAAAACGTTTTACTGACACATAATCAGCTTGGACTGTGGTGCGTCTAAGCAAATAAAGAAGAAGTTACAATAAACAAATAACCTCAAATATAAATTTTACTTTGACACACTCGGATCGATTACAAACATTCTTAAAGGATTAAGATGGCTGCTACGGTGAAGAGGAAATGTTACAGCTACGGGCGCAGGAAACTAAGTTAAGGGGCAGCAGGACCGCCAAAATGAAAACAGCGATCATAGTCGAACAGAATTACGTTGTCCGTCAAGAAAATAATAAAGCTTTTATCGCTTTATTGTTTTGCGATGGTGTACCACTTAGAGGCCCGAGCACTGTTGCCGCAGTCTAAAGAGCTGTCCCAAGATGAGCTCCCTTAGGAAGTGGTGGAGAAGAAAGGAAATTTCAACCATGCCACAAATGCCACTTATCAGCCGGCGTGGCACTTCCGGCAAGAGCCCGCTTCCGTTCGCCATCTCCTTCTTATGCTGTCCGGCCAGTTGTCCTCTCCCAAAGGAAGACCACGAAATTGACACAATGCTCCGCATCGTCCGGTTTGTTCCTTAATTCGCTTGCTTCCCGCTTTACTGAAAGAAGTCACTTCGCAACTGTTCCCGCGGTGGCTGCTGTTGACAAACCACCGTTATCTACGTGTCACGTGGACCGGGCATATGAGGAAAATGAAAGTAATAACGACAGAGCATTCGACGCTTCCTGCTTGGTAAAAAAAAGAATAAAAGAGTATTTGTCGCTAGTCAGCAATATCAATAACCGGACTTCCTTTCGCTGCAAACACAGTCGCACTTACGTCTAACACAAAAATAATGCAGCTACGAAGGCAAACAACGAAACTCGCTTTATGACTGTTGTATGTACAGTCAACTACAAAAGTTTGCGGCACACGGAAACCCGGAAAACGCTCAGTTTCTGAGCAGCCTGTAATAGTATAGTCATTAAAGCAGAACATCACAATATTGTTCACATAGACTAGCAGAGGCTGTAATTGCCAATACTAGGCTGTGTCGTGAGGCTGTGCAGATATTCAGCTTTTTCTAAGATCTCATGTTCCGTAAAATTTGGGGGTTGACTGTACCTACAGCTACTTGCAGCCATTGACATCAAATACAGCGCACATTACTGTTGAGTGAGATGACTTGAAACAACGGATGTGAATTGATTATCAGTTTTTGGGAAACAGGTCACCATAATCTATTTTTCCCTTTACTGGACAAAGGTAGTAGAAACAAACTTCTACGACTGGCACAGGGATGGCGCCCATGCAAATGCACTAAATTCTGTGGAACGGTTCGCCTGGAGAATCCATCGTGTGTGGGCCGTTCCGCTCATAGCTTGTGGATGTGTCAGGAGAGGCAAATAGCCTGACGGTGCGATACAATCAAAACGCAGAGCACTAAAGGCAGATTAGATGTAGTTTTTGTGGTTTGGTTTCAGTAAATGGAAATTGACACGAGTATAAGAGACAGAATATTACGTTTTCTTCTCATTTTTTGGTGAAACGCAAAGTTAAGTATAACCAAAAATACGAACTTTAACGTACTTATGCGATTGCAGCGTTTTTCAAAGCGGCGTCATCGAAACTGTCCGAAACCATCTCTTTTGTCAACATTACGTGGACACTTCTCTTTACCATATTCTGTGGCTGGAGTGCACGTGTTGCTTCCATTTGACATGATTCTAGTTCGCGGTGGAAAGCCGAGATGACAATTTTTGGCTACATACATGATTTAAAGGCATTGCACGTGCACATTCATTGTTTACAGCGTGTAAACAGCCGAGAGAGTTTCTGTCCACCCTCGGTCACCAGCTAAGACGGGCAGCAAAACTTAAGGCACCGAAAAGCCGCGTGACCGACTTACGGCGACACGCAGTAATACACAAAAGGTAAACCATAAGATAAAGCCTGCACCGGCCAGAGTGCGCGCTTCAGGCCCGTTCCAACAAAGCCCGCCCCGAAAGCCAGAGCCGCGTATCTGTCCCAAACACGTCGGCACACAATCGCGCCGGCTAAGGATAATTGATTTCCGTTAGCGGGTCACGACGCGCCGCTAACGAAGGGTTTAGTCACAGATGCGGGGGAACGCGGGGGGGGGGGGCGCGAGGCGAGGAACCATGGACCCCCCCTCCTCCCACTTCCCTCTCCCGAGTGAATCTGTCCACCACAATAGCTCGCCGGCAAAGGATGACGACGTGACTCCAGCCTGAACGCTCGGCTACCTTATAGGGTCACCACTTCAATGAAAACGAAGACAACGAAACCGTTCAAAGAAATAGTTGATCGGCAAGGAGAGGCTGTCGGTTTGCTTCGCCAAGGGTGTCTCACGGGGCAGCTAGACTGGTTGGAACCGACCGAAGTGTCTCGGTGGCTATGCCGTTCTGCTGCTGAGCACGAAGTCGCGGGTGCGGCTCCCGGCCGCGTTCATAAGTGAAAATGCGTCCAAGTGGATCGCGTGGTCTGTACTTGCTATTTGCCGGTAACCAGCAACAGCGTTCTTCGCAAACACCAACAAAAACATCGCTTAAACTGACTCCCACAACACGAGGAGCTGCAAGCTTTTTTTTTTTTTCAAATTCAGGGCTTTCAAAGAGTCCTGAATTCTCAAGCGCTATACGTACTCTCGGTCAGCTGTAAAATGGTGCCGCGTAGCAACGCCTGCATCGTCGTTGATAGTATTGTTTTGAAACTAACGTAGTCCTATTGTTTGAAGCTAATGTAACCCACTTCACCTGTCTCTCACGCGACGTCACAAAACCGCAAAAACTTATCGCGTCAAAGTGACGTGTACGCATTAAAGATGCATTAATATTCCGAACAAAACTGAATTTTCTTCGGAATAGCAGCAGGCTGCCCCGTTCTGAAAGGAATAAAAGATGGTTGCCACCGGTCGCTCAGGCGCTGACTACTCGCACCTGCCGGAGAGCTTGGGTTTATTTGCATGTAATAAAGCTTTTTGCGTAGCCGTGTAACGTTTTCGAGAACTTTCGGCATGTTTACAACCTCGTTCTGCCAACTCTTCCTTGCTGAGGATCCATTTTAGCGTTATTGTTAAGCTTCCGTTGCATACCGCCGTGGTTGTCGACAAGCCACCGCAAGCTAAGAGAAAGCGCACCAATCGCAGACGCCGGCACCGCCCTCTTCATCCGGTTATCGATATTCAGTGCAGTGTCTCAGCCCCATCGAATCCCTCTCCTCTTGAGCATGCTCCTCGCCTCTTGTGAGCCAATTAGATAAGTCAAGCTACTCAGTGCATTCAATGTTCTTCGTTTTTCAAAAAAACAAAAGTGACCTCCTATGAAGGAGGGGAGCATTTGATTGGTTTGTTCAGACAACCGTGTGATTGAGCGCCTGATGCTTGCGTCGGCGGTGACGCAAATATAACGTCAGGAGATTGGAATAAAAACATATTGGAATAGTTTTACGTTACACGGCCCCCCGTTAAAACTATTTAAGGATACTAATACTTTGCACTGGTGCCAGGATTGACCCGACAAGTCACCACCTTTGATTAAAGGGTCTCTGGGATTCAAAGAGCTTACCTGCCGAGAGAGCACCCAGTAGCCACTGTGATGGGCGGTAAGGGAATGGTGAGGGGGAGGCAAATCTCGTTTACCTTTCCTGTAATACGTGGTAATCTAGCGGTAGGTGCAGATCCCCTCTCCTGGTTTTTCCATGGGGTTGGGTGAGCGGTGGACCAGGGTCCGGAGGGAAAGACCTCAGAGATGCGAAATAACGCACTCGTTTCTGGGGACACACTCATGCCCAGGCACCCACGTGATGATCACCGGGCGGGGAAGCGAAGGGATGTTTTGAAAAATGTGTGTGACCCTCTTGGGCGCTACGTCTTGAAGGAAGTAATGGTATGCACTTTGGGAATCGGTGCAGATTTCTGTGATGGTAGAATCCGCAGCCGCATGCGCCACTGCTATAGGGTCTTATGCGACCCCCTCAGCCACGTCGGTGCGCCCTGTTTTAATCGAGGCAGAGATGTTAATGAGTCCGTCCTCCGTCATGCCAGCAGCCGTGACCGTTCCTTCGAGCGGACCGACTGCGGCGTCGACACAGAGGACGTCTTCGCGGTTTTGATAACGTCGGGCTTAGTAATCAGCCCGTGCCTTGCGTCGGCTCGCATTGCGGTGCGAATTCATCTTTCGTGGCAACGGTTTGAGTTGCATGTTAGCCGCGAGTCTTACAGGAATGGTGAACCACGGCTCTTCTATCAGGATCGTGCCGCTTGGCTCACACCCCAGAGTACGCAGTAGGTTTCGCCCAGTTGGTGTTCGAGATAGACGCAGAAGTTTAATACTCCTCTGTGCGTCTACGATTTCCTGAACGGTATTATAGAGACCAGTCTGTAGGAGGCGAGTAGTGCTAGCACGCCCCAGTAGCCTCAGTGCAGTCTGAACTACCCGCCTGATTAGACTATGACCCTGACCCATTTGTTTTTGAAAGAAGTGATGATACGGGAGGTGGTAGGCGAGGTGACTGACCACCAAAGCTTCAATCAACTGCATGGTGTCTTTTTCAGACAGACCGTGATTGCGCGTCGCAACCCGGTGACCTAGTTCTGACATTTGCTTTAATCATGAGGAGGTTCAATGGAAAACCCGCGTCTTGGTTAGATAGATCTGCAGACACAGGATCCTGATTTTATGCACCTTAGGCACTCGTTGACCGTATACGAACAGTTCTATGCCTGGGTCGCACTTGCAGGATTAAATCGTGAGCAATTCGAACTTTTCTGGTGAGCAGAATAGCCCCATTATGCTGTTATGCCTTTCGATAGTGGGCATTGCACTATCTTAGGGATTTTTTTTTCTAGGCGAGGACACGATCGTGAGAAAATAGCCTTTAACAGCTTCACTGTAAAAACGTTGGCGGTAGTGAGTTTCGAGCCTACGACTCCACGCTCAGAAGTGGAGTTTCTTAACCAGTGGGCTAAACCAGCGCTTCCTAGATAGCAGGCCTGTGCAGGCTGCTTTATCACATCATGCTACTTCAACTAAACTTTCCCTTGCCAAGCCCAGCGTGACGAAAGTGGTGACGTCAGAATCAATGCGGCTTACTCGGGAGCGTTCCCATTAGATTCTACGGCAGCCGGGCAAGGGAGCAGGGCGTCATGGATCGAAGTGCACCGGAGCTGTGCTACCTTGGAGGCGTTGATCAAGCTCCTCAACGCGCTCGCTTGCACTCGGTGGGTTCTTAACTCGAAGGGCCGCTCAGCGGCGTTCAATATGGAAATTAATGATTTCGCATTCATAATTGATAAGAAGCCCTTAGGTCTTCTCAGATTTTGCGTCAGCTTCTGCTAGCTTAGTTAATCGGAACAGGCCGAACGTGACATTACGTGAACTGAAACCTTAGAAAGGCATTCCGAAGTTCTGATGTGGGGCTCTCTTGAACCAATGTGGTATCGTGGCGACCCGCGAAGCATAACCAGTGGGTGCTGTGGGCAAAATTAAGCGTTGATGAACGTTACTTACACCTATCAACGTTTATCGCGCGCGCAGGTCGAACTTGCCTTTCCTAGTACTAGTATCGTCAGCTATCAAAGCCAAGATATCGGACATTCCGAGGCTGTGTGACCCTGCCAGAATGTCAGAACTTGTGGCTTGCAGTGCCATCCTGAGTGACTGTGCCGGGTATGTCTCTTGGTTCACCTGAACTTCAATAGCGCTGTATGGCGTCGTAAATTGGGCAGAGGAGGCGTAAGTTTGGATGGCAGCGAGGTCCCCCACCTCCGAAGCACCCTCTCAACGTTTAGCAGTCCCATTGTAGATTTAGGTCAAAGTTCAGACACGACCCCTAATAGATTAGTTGGGCAATTGATTGGGCTTAAATACTCTAAACTATATTATAGGCTGTGAGAAACAGCGTATAAGGGAAGCCTTAGGGTTCATTTGAACTGTTTGGAGTCCTTTTACGAGCCATTTACTATCCATCAATTAGAGTATAATCCTATGTAGCCCGTTGGTACGCCGCGGCGGTTGTCAATACAATAAATATTTCAATGAAACCACTGCAAATCTTGCGTGTTATATTGTACCTGTAAGAACAGTACCAAATTGCTGACGCCAACCTTGAATTGGTTCCTTCCTACAAATATCTCGGAGTGACCCTTTGTAGCGATTTAACCTGGGAAACACACATTATGAACATCATTTTATCTACTAACAAACCACTCGGGTTTTTAAAACGCCATTTACGCCGCGCCCCAAAAATGTGAAATTACTAGCCGATCAGTCTCTCGTCAGGGCGAAATTAGAATATACATCCCCCATTTCGAACCCTCGTCAAGTATCTCTCATCAATCAACTCGGATCGCTTCAAAATCGAGCTGCAAGATTTATTCCTTCTAAGTACTCCTACGACGTCAGTATATCGGCACTGAAAACAGAATAAGGCTTATCATTGCTTGCATCTCGCCGCCGCATTGCTAGTCTTTGTCTTTTCCACAAGTTCTTTTACAGTTCACTCGGCAAGGCACCATACATTCTCTCCCCGGCACGCATCTCCAGTCGCACCGGTCACCCGCAACAAGTCGCGCACCCACGTATTCGCACTGTCACTTTTTCGTCTTCATTCTTTTTTCGTGCAGCAACAGACTGGAACGGCCTTCCTAACGAAATCACAGTCGCAACCTGTCCTAGCACATTATTAAACACTGTAACAAATTACCTTACCCTGTAATAAAAATATGGCCTTCAATTTTTCATGTATGTACCAACTCGCCCAATCCTCAACCATATTCACTGCGCTGCTGACCTTCAGCTGTCAAGCTGATTAAGTTCCTGCAACAGTGAAAAAAAAAGTATCACAGCCACCTCGACATTAGAATCTACCAGTTGTTATTCTAAATCTCAGAAAACCTCTTAATATGACTTGTTTTAATAATGAAGAATTGTTTTGCCCATTCGCTTATCGCTGCTACCTACGCCATGCAATGCGTGCGCGTGTGGTTCCTTTCAGTGTATAAAGCATGCTGGCGGCCACTGACGTCAGTAGTCGCAACCTAAAGAGACTGCTTGGTGGGTAAGCCTTTGCGGTTGACGTACTCTCTAGCGTCACCACATAAACAGTAATACGAATAGAACAATCACGCGTACATTGGCTTTGCACCACTATGGTGTTCTTCAACAGGGCCGAGAGTCAGAAACTTTATTGACTTGAGTCTATCGGCAGACACTACGAAACCTATTGTGTGCTTGCGTTGTTTCGTTTTTGTTTTTTATATTAACTCTCAACTCACGTTTGCGCAGACTACGCTATTAAAAGACAGTTCTCTTATCACCTCGTCTTGTCGTTCTTTAATCGTTTAACAATTCACATATTGTGGCGAAGGCGGCTACGAGACACCTCCTAACATTCTAAAAAAAAAAATAACTCAGTCGGGTTCTGACGCGCGCATATCAACCTAAGCACATGCATTTAGGTTTTATTTCCGCACAACTGGATCGCGAGTGCAATGCCATTTAAACATGATCCCTTTTGACATACACCGCTGTATATCTATAACAAAAGGTACAGATAGCGTTAAAAGAAAACGTAGGCTGGGATTAGCATGATCACTAAAACCCGACAATAACAAAAGCAAAAATACAGGAAAAATTGTATGACGTCTAAGCCTTGTATTCAGAAATGCATACTACAACTTGAAGCCAATTCTTGAGTTGATCTAAATGACGCTTGTTATGGATGCGCCCAAGAAACCTCAATGAGCATTGCGGGCACGCGTTCTAGCCAGGCGTCATTTAGATCGAGTCAAGTATGAGCTTCAAGTTATAGGATTCATTCAGTTATAGGGGGTAAGACTCGCAAAAGAAGTGCGTGGAGAAGCGTTGATGCCCTGAAGCTGGCATAATGAAAAGGGTATTCTCGGGTATGCACATATACTCTTGCTCATAATCACAAGCTTCTCATCTGGAACCCCTCAGCAAGGCTCAAACATTGATGGCTAGAACGCAGCACACAGATCGTGTTCTTTGTATACGAGATGTACGCGGTCCGCAGAGCTCGTTTAATCCAATGAAGGTGGTGAAAAATAACTGTATTACAACCTCGAGGCTAGCTGAACGTACGAGAAGGTAGCAATAACCTCAGGCACAAAGCTTGAAAGCCCGCTAATGAAGTATTTACCGGTCTTTTTATTTTTATTATCCTTCATAGTCTTTCTTTCTCTTTCCGCGCCCAAGGAGGTGACTCCTCTGAGCTTGTAAAAAAAAATAAATAAAAAAGAACTCGCCATCCCAGCCCCGCGAAAGCGGATATCCAGCCAAGCTGTTGGAAACCACCCCTGAAGGGGGTATGCAATGCTTTATTGCTACATGGCAATGGTAATTTTGCGAACACGCCACCGTCCATAGCGGTGCTGCAACAACGTTGAAATCAGTTGCTGGCTAGTTCTTTTATATACGAAAGGCTAAGGACGTTACTCCCCACGTCGCAAGCTGCCGTCGGTGCGGCAGCTTGCGTCATAGTAATGTGGTAGTTCAGAGTGTTTTTTTTCTTTTTTCGTTGTTTAACCTAGGTAGGATATTAGGCAGTATAGTAGCAAGAGCTTGGTGGCGCAACCCACCGCCCCGTTCCAAAGGGGACGCTCATAATATCCATCCATCCATGTTTACCGGGAAACGTATGTAGGGCGCGCTGCGGGCTTCACATTGTTGTCAAAAGCGCCTTATCATTAATTATGTAGTTGATATGACTGTTTTGTGCTTGTTCTTTATTGAAACGTATGCTGTTCAGTCTGTTGTATCATCATCATCATCATCACCACCACCACCACCACCACCACCACCATCATCATCATCATCATCATCGTCGTCGTCGTCGTCGTCGTCGTCATCATCATCGTCATCGTCGTCATAATAATAATAATAATAATAATAATAATAATAATAATAATAATAATAATAATAATAATAATAATAATAATAATAATAATAATAATAATAAAAGTAATAATAATAATAATAATAATAATAATAATCACTGCAGGGCAAGGGCCTCTCCCATAATTCTCCAACCACCCCGATCATGTACTAGTTGTGGCCATGTTGTCCCTGCAAACTTCTTAATCTCATCCGCCCACCTAACTTTCTGCCGCCCCTTGTAACGCTTCCCTTCCCTTGGAACCCAGGTCTGTTGTATGAGTGATTCCAAAGAATGTATGCGCTGTTGGCTTCGCTTTGCTGACTGCTTGAAGCCTCAGCCTTACAGGGGTACAGGCCATTGCCCCTGGTCCTGTACTGCCGCCGCGGGATCGGCCCACACTTTTGCTGACGCACGGACACACGAAAAACACGAAAAGAGTGAACAGCTTCGCTGGAATAAAGACGAATACCCAAAAGAAGTAGTACAGGCGCCTTATCGCGCTTTTATTTATACAACTTAGTTACGAAAAAAAAAATCAGCTGCGTCGGATAATTCCGCATCGCTTGCAATTCACAAGCGTGAAGAATATTCAGTTAAAAGGATCATTGTGCAGCGGGAAGTTTTAAGCTGTTTTTCTCAGAGATTAAGATCATGTTAGGCTTCTTACTTGCGCTAAGTTGATCATTATAAACAGCTTGAAACGGTCCGAGTAACCTTATCGAAAAAAAGGATTACGGCCTCAAGAATCCCATCGACTGGAATAAGGACCTTCCTTTTACATTTTTTTTGGTTCGCACTTTACTCACAGGCCTTTGCCTGTATAGCCCTTAAGATAACAGGACAGCTTGGTCTACAGCGCCAATCAGTCACGCTTCGTTCGTTCAGCCTGGGCGAAGCGTGTACGTACTGACACGTGTAATTAGGGCAATCTCTTCAAGATACCCGTCCGTGGCCGTACGCCTAAGGCGGGTGCCATCTTTTCGTTGCGGCCGATCTCACGAGCACTGTTACCAAACCACATCGAGAGTCGATTTCACTCACGGCTGGGGGCAATTCTTCCCGCCAGAATAGACCAAGCGGCTCTTCCTATATTGCGTGTTTTACACAAGCGCGCAGCAGAAATATATTGACTGACGAAGGTACGCGCGCGAGGCCGCTGTGTAGTGAACGCATTCGCGGTGTTATTGCGTGCCACGGGACCGCCGAACCAGCGCACCCCTGGCACGCATTAGGAGAGCGAACGTCTACCGCGCCTGCGGCGGTGACGCCTAAACCCAATTTTCGGCTCGGGCTGGAATTAGAAGACTCGCGCTCTCTGCCGCGTCGTCTGTAGTGAAGGAACGGCGCGAAAAAATGTGGAACGGAGAGCTGCTGCGAGAGAGAACGTCCACGCTCCGCCTAAACGAATCGATTGCGGACGAAGCGAGCTTCCCGCACCACGAGCAAGCGGCGGCGGCGGCGCTTTAATTAGCGCCGAGCGCGCCGGGGCGCCTGCATATCGAGGAACTCGCGCGCCAGCGCAGCTGTCGTTGCGGGTCGCCGCTGGAACGTCGAGAATGGCGGGCGAGAGACAGCACGCGCCGGTCACGTGCTCGTGTCGGGGTAGCCGTGTAATCCTTATTAAAAGTCTGTAGTGTCACCTGTCCTTGCGCACGTGCAGATTACGAGCTGGAGGAACACCTACTATGTTCGGAGATGCCTTTATTGTGCAACGAAGCCCCTTATGCAACCTCTAATTCCGTATTCGCTCAATCGATACCTGTTCTGACGTTTAAGTGAAAGTTCTCCTTATTTTTTACCTACATTCCTTTTGGAGGGGGGAGGGGGGGCGTGGCAACATACCTGCAGTGCTTACAATCTAGTTCACAAATCGGTCACTACTTTCGGCACCCGTGAGTGCAGGAAAGCCCCAGCCCACGAGTGGAATACGTTTTATTTTCCAATTACAATTTGTCGGCTATTTCAGCGATTAGAATTTGGATTGGTAAGCACGTAATGGTAGGAATTTAATTTACAAGCACGTAACAGTGCACTAGAATAAGTGCTTAGAATGCCTAGAAGGGAAATGTCAGCTCCAGGCCGGACCGCATAACCTATGCTATGAAAAGGCATTGACTGTTTAAACGAAGCAGCTGTGCTGCGCTTCCGAGGTGGACTGTCGAGCAGAGAGACCATCGGAAATGCAGGAAACATGTATATATATATATATATATATATATATATATATATATATATATATATATATATATATATATATATATATATATATATATATATATATATATATATATTGTAATGAAGCAGACGCGCCCCTGTGTATGTGCCGTCTGAAGAGGAAGACGAAGGGCCGTGCCGTGATCTCGAGCGACCCCGTGCTTCGGACAGCCCTTGCAGTGCCTTGTTTTGCCTAGCGTTCCACAACGTCGTGAACGAGAATAAACCTCATCGCATTTGGTGGAGGTTGCTGAGATCCTTCGCCTCGTCCTGGAGCTCCGCACTCGAACCCTGCCAACAAGATCGCCTTCCACTATGCCTGATCCCGCCACCTTGTTGCCCGCCCCACCGGCTGCCACTGTCATCTGCGCCGGCGTCCCTCGTCAGCGCGACCCACCCATTTTCAGTGGGACCGCCGAACACGACGTGGAAGACTGGCTCTCATCGTACGAACGTGTAAGTGCCCATAACCGATGGGATGACCAGTCTAAGCTGACCAACGTGCCGTTCTACCTCGCCGACGTAGCCAAACTTTGGTTCTTCAACCACGAATCAGACTTTACAAGCTGGTCCGCCTTTAAGACTCTGTTTGCCGAAGTGTTTGATCGCCCAGCTGTGCGTACGCTACGCGCTGAACAGCGTCTACGCCAGCGCGCACAGCAGCCTGGAGAAACATTCCCCAGCTACATCGAGGATGTTCTCGATTTGTGCAAGCGGGTCAATCCCAGCATGTCAGAGGATGACAAGATCAAACACATCCTCAAGGGCATCGAGGACAGCGCATTCCAGATGTTGCTGGCCAAAGGCCCAACTAGCGTATCCGTCCTCATTAACCTCTGCCAGAGCTTTGACGAGCTGCGCCGCCAACGTTCCATCGCCCGCCAGAACATCCAGCACGCCGATTCCGTCTCCAGCATCGCGGTTTCTACCGAATTCACCAACTCGACCCTCTCGCAGCATATCAAAGATTTTATCCGTGAAGAGGTGGCCAGGCAGCTCTCGCTGCTGCCTCACAGTGACGCACCTACGGCAGCTTTGCCTCCAACGCTGCAGGAAGCCATCCGAAATCACATATCTGAAGCGCTTCCTGCAGCTCCTACAACCCCCCCACCCAACCCTATGAGTGTGCCGCTGGCCCATACCAACTTTGCCAACCACCCTACGTCGCTGCCGCTCAGTTATGCAGCCGTGGTTGCACGGCCACCTGCGCAGACCGCTTCCTTTCCATCGCCCATGAATCCGGCTTCATTTCAAGTTGCCCGACCGTCACCACACTTTTTTCGTCCCACCGAGACGTGGCGCACTCAAGACAACCGGCCTATCTGCTTCGCCTGCGGCATTGCTGGCCATGTGGCACGCTTCTGTCGCCGCCGCGCCTCAACTGCGTGTACCAGCTTTGACAGGCCCCGCTACGCACCACAATACGCCGCCACGCCTCCATTATCACCGCGACGTCTCGACACTGATCGCCGGTTGGAAACTCGGCGTTCCCCTTCCCCTCGTCGGCGTTCGATTTCGCCCCTGCGTCGTCGAGTTCCCACTGAAGAGGGAAACTGACTGCTGCAGTTCCTGAGGCAAGAACTGCAAATACGTCGATTTTCTCAAGACCTCAATCTTCGCCGCAAAATGTAATTACCGTTTTTGTAGAGGGAGTACCAGCAGTGGCACTAGTCGATACCGGAGCAGCCGTTTCCGTCATTCACGAGGGCCTTTGCCGCAAGCTACGGAAAGTGACTACAGCTCGCTCTGGCCTGGTGCTCGCCACTGCCAGCGCGCAGCGAATCCACCCTTCAGCTGTATGCACGGCCCGTGTCGTCATCAACGACGTTCTGTACATAATCGAGTGTTTCGTGCTACCATCGTGCTCTCACGACCTCATCATTGGTTGGGATTTCCTGTCACGTCATCATGCTGTCATTGACTGTTCACGTGCAGAAGTGTCGCTTTTACCACTATGTGAATCACTGCCGACCAGCTCTCCTCACTTTGCCGACAAACTCACTGTTGATGCCGACACAACCGTACCTCCTGAGTCGTCGATGGCTGTTGTCTTGTCGTCTGATTCCGCATCTGACGCCACCGTAGTGTTCACGCCGTCCGATGTGTTTGCTCAACGCAAGGGCATTGTTCTTCCGTTTGCCGTGCTTACTGTAACCTCTGGCTCAACTGTGATGCTGGTCACCAACTACTACCAGTACCCGCTCAGCCTACTGCGTGGAGAGACGGTAGGATACTTTCAAGCGGTCGACTACGTCGACGACTTCGATGTTCCTGCCGCCTCCCTCCGTCACCTTGACGCCATCGCTTCGGTCTCCGGCTCATCACCTTCAGTGGGTTTTGACAAAGCCATCGACCCTGCACTTTCCCCATCTCATCGCCGCCAACTTCTCGCTCTCCTTCACAAGTTTGTCTCTTCTTTCGACTGTCATCAGACGTCACTGGGCCGTGCCACCGGTGTTTCTCACATCATCGACACTGGTTCCCACTCCCCCTTGCGACAGCGCCCGTATCGTGTCTCTGCCGAAGAGCGCCGAATCATCACGGAGCACGTGGACGACATGCTCCAACGTAAAGTCATCCGTCCCTCTCAAAGTCCTTGGTCTTCACCTGTCGTATTGGTGAGGAAAAAAGATGGCTCCATTCGCTTTTGTGTCGACTACAGACGCCTAAACAAGATAACGAGGAAAGACGTTTATCCTCTGCCTCGAATCGATGACGCTCTCGACTGTTTACAAGGCGCAGAATACTTCAGTTCCTTGGATCTGCGCTCCGGGTACTGGCAAGTTCCCATGGCCAAGCCTGACCGTCCGAAAACCGCATTCGTTACACCCGATGGCCTCTACGAATTTAACGTCATGCCCTTCGGGTTGTGCAACGCGCCTGCTACTTTTGAGCGTATGATCGACACCATCCTTCGTGGCCACAAATGGAAGACCTGTTTATGTTACCTCGACGACATCGTCGTCTTCTCAACCGATTTTCCGACGCACCTCGCTCGCCTGCATGACATTCTGACCTGTCTCGCCTCTGCCGGTCTACAGCTTAACCTCAAAAAGTGCCGCTTTGCTGCAAGCAAGCTAACCATATTGGGTCACGTTATCTCAAAAGACGGCGTCCTCCCGGATCCAGACAAGCTCCGCGCTGTTGCAGAGTTCCCAAGGCCCACGTCTATCAAAACCCTCCGAAGTTTTATTGGCTTATGTTCTTATTTTCGTCGCTTCGTACGCAATTTCGCATCCATCATGGCGCCTTTGACAAGTTTACTTTCCGCCTGTAACGGCATAGCAGCATGGTCACCTGAATGTGATGCAGCATTTCAGCAATTGCGCCACTTGTTGACCTCACCACCGATTCTTCGCCACTACGACCCTGATGCTCCCACGGAAGTCCATACTGACGCCAGCGGAGTTGGCCTTGGCGCGGTCTTAGCGCAACGGAAAGCTGGCTATGATGAATACGTCGTCGCTTATGCGAGCCGTACTCTAAAGAAAGCAGAATTAAATTACTCCGTCACAGAAAAGGAGTGTCTAGCGATCATCTGGGCATTAAGCAAGTTTCGCCCATACCTTTACGGCCGTTCTTTCGCCGTTGTTACTGACCACCATGCCCTTTGTTGGCTTTCTTCCTTGAAAGACCCGTCTGGACGCTTGGGACGTTGGGCGCTTCGCTTGCAAGAGTACGACATCCGCGTCATGTACCGCTCTGGTCGCAAGCACTCCGACGCTGATGCGCTCTCTCGCTCCCCACTGACGCCTGATTTGGCGTCGTTGTCAGCTTCCTCGTCCACCCTGTCACCGTTCACCATCCCTGACATGCTCACAGAGCAGCGCAAGGACCCATCCCTTGCAATGTTACTCGACTACCTTGCTGCTCCGTCTGATGTCCCTTCGACACGAGCACTGCGTCGCCAAGCAACCCACTTCTCAGTGCGGGACAACATTCTATATCGCCGAAACTACATGCCCGACGGACGCAAATGGCTCCTCGCTATACCTCGTCATATGCGCTCTGACGTCTGCGCGTCTTTTCACGCTGACCCCCTAAGCGCTCATGCCGGCGTCCTCAAAACTTACACAAGGTTGCGTCAGCGCTATTATTGGAGAGGCATGTACAACTTTGTGCAAAAGTACATTCAGTCTTGCACTACATGCCAACAAAGCAAAACACCTACACAGCGTTTCACAGGACCGTTGCAGCCGCTGCCATGCCCGTCTCGTCCGTTCGACCGCGTCGGCATCGACCTCTACGGCCCGTTTCCATGCAGCGGGCGTGGAAATCGGTGGATTATTGTCGGCGTAGATCACCTTACTCGCTACGCTGAGACTGCAGCACTGCCAGCAGCGACCGCCCGTGACGTTGGTTTTTTCATCCTTCGCAATTTTGTCCTTCGCCACGGTGCTCCCCGAGAATTACTGAGTGATAGGGGCCGTGTCTTCCTGTCGGAGGGCATCCAAGCCCTCCTCGCTGAGTGCAGGATAATTCATCGCAAATCGACCGCGTACCATCCCCAAACCAACGGTCTTACCGATCGCTTCAATCGCACACTTGGCGACATGTTGCGGATGTATATTTCATCCGACCACTCCAACTGGGACACCGTACTCCCCTTTGTTACGTTCGCGTACAACACCGCGACGCAAGCGACCACCGGCTTTTCCCCCTTTTTCCTTGTGTATGGCCGTGAGCCATCATGCCCTTTGGACACCATACTGCCGTACCAACCTGACGCTACAGAGTATACTCCGCTTTCCGAAGTCGCCAAATATGCTGAAGATTGCCGTCAGCTGGCACGTGCCCTGACTAGTGAGACTCAAGAACGTCACAAGACAAGACATGACCGTGCTCATCAACCACCGCCCAACTTTGTTCCTGGTTCACTTGTGTGGCTTTGGATACCAGCCAACATTCCTGGCCTTTCTTCCAAACTCCTGGCGCGTTATCACGGTCCATACCGTATAATCGAGGCCACTTCACCGGTCAACTACATCGTCGAGCCGCTCACCGTGTCACCAGACCTGCGTCGTCGTGGGCGAGAGACAGTACATGTCAACCACCTGAAACCGTACTACGACCCGCTCATCTTCTCCGCGCCCTGAGTCGCCAGGATGGCTACGCTTAGCTCCCGGGGCATTGTAATGAAGCAGACGCGCCCCTGTGTATGTGCCGTCTGAAGAGGAAGACGAAGGGCCGTGCCGTGATCTCGAGCGACCCCGTGCTTCGGACAGCCCTTGCAGTGCCTTGTTTTGCCTAGCGTTCCACAACGTCGTGAACGAGAATAAACCTCATCGCAATATATCTATATAAACTTCTAACGAGAGCGTCAAATCTGATATTTACTTTATTCAGAAAACAATATCTGCTACGGAAACATGCAATAATTATCGCTATTAATGTTGTTGTTAAGTGCCATTAGAAAAAAAGGTATGTTTCCACGCCAGAAAAAAGACTGCGCGGACATGAAACACACACACGCACACAAACACTATGCCCCTCCCCCCCCCCCCCAAAAAAAAAAAATAGAAGGCCATCGGACGCAGCGCTGTGATAGTCTTTAAGCTGTACAACTATTTCACATGTGGCCCTTGGTTTAGTTTTGAGTTTTAGGCAATACGTTCACTTGCGCAAACATTACCCCGCTAACGGTCTTACGGAACTCAAATTATTTAACGATTAAATTCTGGGGTCTCACATGCCGTTGAAATGATCGGACAATGAGGCACGCCGCAGAGTCTTCTTCTACGGGACACTAATGTGACTACCTGGGCTTCTTTGACGTGCGCCTGAATGTGAGCACACGAGCGTTTTCTTTTTCTTTTTTCATTTTGCGCCCATTGAAATGCTACCGCGACGACCTTGATCTCAGCAGCGCAACGTCATAGCCACTATTCTACCGGGACGAGTATTACGAAACTCGGTCACATAGAGATAGAGAATTGGGAAGCAGCTTCACACGCACTCTAGCGAAAAAGAAAAGAGAGAGAAAGGAAACCGCGCTGCACTTGGCGCACTTATGGGAACAAGGGTCGGCGAAGTGGCGGGACGGAGGGGGATATAGCACCGCCTGGGGCGGAACGGAGCGCCTGCTCCTGACAGCCGGGGACTGGAGATGGGAGATGCACTTCTTTGCGGCCTCCCGAGCGCCGCTAGCCGATGCTGACGGATGATGAGGAGCCGTCCCTCGAATGGATGGGAGGCCGCCAGCCGCGCAACAGCTGCGGCTGACCCCGGTCTTTAGCGACGGACCGCTCGCATGTGCGACCTGTACGGATAAAAGCGTGCAGTACGGCGCAAAGACCTTGGGCATTTAGCAGAGCGATGAAGTGGGCCGTTTGGTCGGACGTTCGTTGGTCTCGGCGATGTGCACCGAACACGCTCATGGGGCGCACTTACGTCCGTGAGCAATTAAGTATACGGATCGGGGACTTGGGGAAAACATACCGATTTGTATGCAGTGCAAACTTGTGGTCGAAACCAATCCAGTGCATTCGTCAATATCAGTTTGTGCGTTTTAGTTAATAATTAATTCAGTTTTCTGGGGGGGGGGGGGGAAGAGGGGAAAGTCTATGGTTTGATAACTCACGAACATACACGTATGGAAATGAGTGTCAGGATACGTTTAATTTGCGACCGCTCTATTGGTAAGGTCCCCGACTATGTGTCCATGGTGTCGTCATCAGCCTATTTTACGTGCGCTGCAGAACGAAGACCTCTCTCCCTGCGATTTCCAATTACCCCTGTCCTGAGCCAACCGATTCGAGCTAGCGCCTGCGAATTTCTTAATTTCATCACCCCACCTAGTCTTCTGCCGTCCTCGACTGCGCTTCCCTTCTCTTGGCACACATTCTGTAACCCTAATGATCCACCGATTATCAAACCTACGCATTATATGACCTGCCCAGCTCCATTTCTTTCTCCTAATGTCAATTATAGTATCGGCTATCACTGTTTGCCCTCTGATCCAACCCGCTTTCTTCCTGCCTCTTAACGTTACGCCCAACATTCTTCGTTCTATCGCTCTTTGCACAGTCCTTATCTTGTTTACGAGCTTCTTTGACAGCCTCCAAGTTTCTGCCCCATATGTAAGCACCGGTAGAATGCACTGATTGTACGCCTTTCTTTTAAATGACAATGGTAGGCTTCCAGTCAGGTTCAGACAATGTCTGCCGAATACACTCCAACCCATTTTTATTCTTCTGTAAATTTCCTTCTCATGATCAGGGTCCCCTGTGAGTAATTGACGTAGGTAAACTTATTCCTTTACAGACCCAAGAGACTAACTGGCGATCCTGAATTCTTGTTCCCTTGCCCCGCTATTGGTCATTATCTTTGTCTTCTGCATATTAATCTTCAACCCCACTCTGCTACTCTAACTGTTAAGGTCCTCAATCATTTGTTGTAACTCGACCCCGTGTTCCTGAACAGGACCCGCGTTCTGTAACGGTTCGCTTTGGAAACATTCGGTCTGGATGTTACGTCTGGGTGACGTCACTCGGAGAAAGACTGGAATGTCGCGGTGCGAGGGAAACCAATGAACGAGCGACGTTCTGCCACAAGGTCATGTCATCTTTTTTGTTTGTACTTTGGGGACGATATAGTAATTGAAGGATGCAGGAAGGATGAAGGATGAAGGAAGGAAATATTTGTTTGTGTATGACACTCGCACATTTAATTTACAGTAATTACTGAGCTTCCGACGCGTAAAGCTAGTAGTTTAATTTCGTCTGCGTTGTTTTTTTATTTTTTTGTAACTAGGTGGTGCGTCATACGTTAAGCAATCAAGGAGGGAAAGAGATAAGTAGATAAATAAGATAAGATAAGATAAATAACTAAATTTTTATTAAAGCGAAGAACATATATATAGGTGATTGTAAAAACCGTAGCATAAGAACATGACAAGGTAAAAAGCATCAGTTAAACATATCAGGGGGTATGGAAGTCAAAGAACAAAATATTACTTCAGATTAGTACACGTATTGCGAAGGTACTGAAATTCGCAATCTAACAGAGACAACGAAGCATGACTGACGCAAGTGTCTTCTGATCTTTTTATGTGGAATGCCTCTATACTTTCCCGCGTGGTTTGGCATCTGTGTCTAGAAAGAATTTTCGTGTCTTCGAAGAACGGTTTGCAACCACAATCGAAACAATGTGCCGCTGAATGCGATGCATTAGGGTTGTTTAGTGAATGTTTGTGTTCTTTTAGTCTAATGTTAATGCACCTGCCGCTCTGTCCAATGTAAGCTTTCCCGCACTCGAGGGGAATCTGATAAACTATACACGTGTTGCAAGGCACTAAAGGGGACACATGTTTAACTCCGCAATCATCTTTTCCTTTTTTGCCTTCCTGTTCAAGCCTCCTATTTATCAAAGGGCACATGTTAGACAACTTGCGTGGGGCCGAGAAAACGGTACTGGCGTCATACCTATTGGCCACATTCCTTAAACCTTTGAAGACACCAAAATTCTTTCTAGACACAGATGCCAAACCACGTGGGAAATTATCGAGGCATTCCACATAAAAAGATGAGGAGACACTTGCGTCAGTCATGCTTCGTTGTCTCTGTTAGATTGCAAATTTCAATACCTTCGCAATACGTGTACTAATCTGAAGTAATTTTTGTTCTTTGAGGTCCATACCCCCTGATATGTTTAACTGATGCTTTTTACCTTGTCATGTTCTTATGCTACGGTTTTTGCAATCACCTATATATATATATATATATATATATATATATATATATATATATATATATATATATATATATATATATATATGTATATATATATATATATATGTTCTTCGTTTTAATAAAAATTTAGTTGAGAGTTAGCGCTCGTCCTGTCTGCTCCTTTCTGTGTCCGTGTTTCACTTCGCGCTAGCAGCCAAAATCATGTTACCGTACCAACTCGCCCAACTGTCTATCCTTTTGCATATCTTCGACAGTGGCACAGCTGGTGGTCGATGTTTTCTTCGGTGCCACAGACCTCGCATGCTGCACTGTCAGTCATTCCAATTAATGTAGCGTATGTCTTTGTGAAGACAACTCCTAACCAAAGGCGACAGAGCAGCGTAGCTTCACGTCGAGGAAGTCCGATTGGAGGTCGGAGTTGCAGGGAGGGGTTTAGTCGATGCAGTCGTGTAAGTCGCAAGTTTGGCGAGTTCCACTCGGTCAGTGTGAGACTGCGTGCCAGGTGTCGAAGCTGCCCTGCGGCGTCTGTCCTCGAAAGCGGAATTGGAATGCTGTGGTCGTCATGATGTGCTGTGCGAGCAGCGTTATCGGCGGAATCATTGCCACTGATTCCACAATGGCCAGGTACCCATCGAAAAGCGGTTCTCTGCGTGTAGGCCGCATCTCTAATATGATTTCGTTTGGCCATGGCTGATGTACTTAGGGTGGACGATTGCGATGAGAGTTCCGTCCACTCATCCCACAACTTCGAAAACCTTGCCGCGGTCAAGGAAGCGTTCTTGACTGCGTGGAGCGAAATCTCACACCCCTTTTTCTTTTCCGTCAACCGTAATCACCGTAGCGACGATGGTAATGAAGCGACTGACTGACGGTTACGACAATACAGTAGATTCTACATTCTAGACGCATTGATGAAAGTAGCCCTTATACAAAATAAAAGAAGAGGCGTAGCACGCACAGCACTGAGGTCGCAGTGTCAACGCTACTAAGTCTTGTGGTTCGCGATATTCTAGCTCATCGCAAATCCGTCGCATTCTGTTTTTGGGGTGCCTAAAATGCCTCCGGAACTCGCCTTCGCTCATGTCGAAGGCGTCGCGCCGTTGCCTCTCGTCACGTCATTGTCTTTCGCCAACGCTCGCCAGCAGCACCACCAAAGGAGCCTCTCTCGTCGCGCCGGCCAGCGCGAGACCAGCAGACGGCCATGGTTGGCCTGTAGCAACGCTCAAGATCATGCTCGCCACTGCGCGCAACCCTCGAGCCAACCACTTCTCCGTGGTTCCTCTCGTAACAGACGATGGTTTCCTTTTTCCAGTTGACTGACAACTGTGTGACGACAACAAAATTTGTTGTCACGTCCACCAGCGATGACGACAAGGAAGCACCGACCAATGGCGTTCGTGAGAGCGAACCGGTTCCAAAACGAACCGTTGTAGAATACGGTCCCAGGACAATGTCATCTGCAAATCGAAGGTTGCTGAGATATTGGCCGTTGATATTTACTCCTAATCCTTCCCAGTTTAATCGCTTCAATAATTCTTCCAAGCACGCAGTGAGTAGCATTGGAGAGATAGTGTCTCCTTGTCTGGCGCCTTTCTTTATAGGTATCTCTGTAGATATTTTCCAAGATATTAATTAAGCGTCCTGTGCTCCTTGATTACGTAATGCCTCTATGACTGCTGGTACAGAGTGAATCAAATGCCACTTCGTATTCTATGAAAGCCATATAGAGAGGCTGATTGTATTCTGCGGATTTCTCGATTACCTGATTGATGACATGGATATGATCCATTGTAGAGTATCCCTTCCTGAAACCTGCCTGTTCCCTTGGTTGACTAAAGTCCAGTGTTGCCCTTATTCTATTGGAGATTATCTTGGTGAATATTTCATATAATACTGGAAGCAAGCTGATGGGCCTATAAATTTTTCAATTGTTCATGTCCACGGTTTGTTCACAGTCAAATATGCAAGATGTGATCTGATAACAAGCTAGAAAGCATAGCTTGCGCTTCTTCGTGTCTGTCCGTCCAGTGCGTCTCCTTCCTGGACGGTGTTCGTGCCGTTAGTGTGTGCCAGCGCGCCCATAACGCACAACGCACACTACGTGCGCACACCGCACAGTGCGCATGCGCAATGCATGAAACTAGATCATTCGCCGGCCACTTGGCTGCCAACACGCTGAAGTTCTTCGCGCGCACCGTGCCCCATTGGCCGCTGAAAGTTGTCGTTGTTGGGCAGCGTGCGGCTCCGGTCTGTCCTTATGCGCGAATGCGGAACCGATTCGCCAGATATAGCTTTGTATTCCTCAGCGCTGTGCGAGTTTGACACCTCGTGGAAAAGAAAGAGGCACGCCGATGAGGCGCCGCGGGCAATTCGGAAACAATGAAGTGCCGCGAAATGTAGTACGGTGGGGCTTTTCGATGGGAAAGCCCCACTGACGAATACCGTCTTGAAAACCGAGCGCTGTGGCGACGAACGCGTTTGAGTTTTGATGTTCTTTTTGAAAGAGAAATGTTACAAATGTCTACCCTGCGGCAGCTTCTGAGCTTCCCTGCATGCTGCGTGGTTGGACCACGCCGTTAGCTTTCATCACCGCAGCCCTACGAATTTCTACAGATGACCTCCAATGGGTATCCGGAGAAACGCGACGTGAGAGAGAAAAAAACAAACAATAAAAAACCCCGGGTGACTGGTAGCAATAACCGCGCAAAGAAGGTGTTGGTCTATTTGAGTAACGTACATGGAAGGTAACTTATCTTACAGTAATAAATAATTACGTTTTGAAGTGAAATTCGGAACTCCAAGGCAGGTTGCGCTGCTGGCTGTTCTTTGATTGACGTTTAATACCGAACCCTCCACCGCACACTATAGTCACTCGAAAGCGGTTATGGAAGTTCCCGTGGCTTCGTTGTACTAGTTTCTTCTCTTTCTTTTTCTTTCGTCTGTTTTCGCGGTGGTTGTCAAGCATTTACTGCTGACACAAGGGCGCCGATGCAAAGGGAGCGTAATCGCGCGCAACATAGTTGCGCGGCGCAACTGTCACCTATCCGCAACTATTAGACCTTGCTGCGGCTAGGGTGGCGTTCAGGCCATAGTATCCACCAAGCCGATCGACTAGGGCGTCGAGATGCAGAAAATGAAGGAAAAAGGGTTTATTTAGTTTAGTTACACAGCTCCAGTGCGAAAGCCCACTTCATGCAGGATCAAGTTAACGTCTCAGTTCACACCAGGACCCTCTGTCCTCACTCTCGAAAAGTCTCTGCTTTTAATCCCGTCGTCTTCCTTAGCCGAGTCGACTGGGGAATCTGAAGACTGTCCAGCAGCAAATCACCATTGTCGACTCTGTTGCGATACTACGCCCATGCTATCCACAACACGCAGTAACCCGGCCTCGAAGAGACTGGTTTGGAAGCAGTGGAAGAAAGAAATCACCCGTCGACACCTTCTTCGTTCGGTGTTGCCCACCCCATTCTTCGCTCAGTCTACCAGGTGAAGGGCGGCTGAGGTCCTTCCGTGGACCCTGCAACAGCCGGTTTACACGCTGTCTTGACGGCTGGATAAGTCCTGAGGGATGAATGGGGATTTGGCTCGTCAATCAACTGCGCCTATCCATACGTTGTCGTGGTTCCCTTCCATTCATCTTTTTCTCCGGTTTCTAGGTAATGGTGGGGTGAGCGTTTTAAGTGGTTGTCCACGCCACATTGACTTATATATATATATATATATATATATCACACTTGCTTGCTGCTAGAAAGGCGCTGCTTGCTGCTAGGTCACACTTGCTGCTAGAAAGGCGTTGCTATATCTGCGGGCACGAGTCAACAATTTGGACCCATGTTGAAGAAGCCGTCCGTCTACGCAACGGTTGTTGAAACAGTTGACACTGCATAATCGTGGTACTGCAGGTCACCGAACAATGACGAACCAGGCCTTGCAAACGAAAAGTTTTGTGATTCCGTCTCAAACAAACATACACAAAACGCGCTACTCTAGCCGTCAAGTGCTCACCGCGACACCTACATAGCAAGCGATTCACGGAGGTAAGACGTTCTACGCGGAGAAAACATGATGCCAAATTAAAACGGAACATGCATTTTTTTTCGTAATGGCCTTTTGCCATTTGCCGCCCGCATTTGCCAATCATATGTTCAGCATCAGGGGTGGCTGAAATTTGCTCTTACGAACATTTCTAGCGTTAGCAGCTTCTTCTGTGAATATGGACTGTGATTTGAGGAACTGCAGCTGGATCCAACCCCCGTCGCGTTTCGCTCAGCGCGTAAATTTGTGGCAGGATCAGGACGACTGCCGGCGGTTTTGGGAATAAGAGAGAGCTCGCCTCATGTCTCCAGTACTCCTATGCCTTCGTTTAAACTCTGAGTGCGCGGTGGGACGCCAGACATCACGCGGCTTTACCGGCTCGACACACCGGCCGTACATCGATTCGTGCCCCTCGCTGCTGCAGCAAGACTCACAACGTCTGCCATCTCTGCGCAGAGGAAGTGCAGGCGATAGCGACGGCTGGCAGACACGCGCTGCTAAGAATCGTTCTCTCCTCTCGTTTTCGTCAACCGCTCTCCCCCCGTGACGCGCGTGCTGTACTAAAGGACACTACACTCCTGCTCAGCGCCATGTATCTCTTCGTCTCCCGTGAGTGGCGAAAGCGGTCGACCGCGATTGTTTCCTTTCCACTTGTCCTTCCGCTGTACAGCTTTCGGTGTCGTAAACAAGAAGAGGCACACGCTCGCGAAGTGCCTCCCGCCCGTACCTCTTCTCCTTTTTTTTTTTTTTCGCCGTACCTGGCGCAAGTTGATCGATGTCACTCGCGAACTCTCACAATCTCGACGTTGCCTACGCGATGGGCGTAGCGAGTTTACCTTGCGCGGACGCCCTCAAGTAGGCCGGTTAATCAATGTCGCCCCTGCCCAACGCTCGTGGTGCCTCCTTCCTCACCTCCTTTCACCCCGGCTCATTACAATTCTACCTGAATCCGTTTCCACTCCTATTTCCCTTTCCACAACGCCATTTCAGACCGCAGCTCGAGACCGTTATTCATGTCGCTTTTCCCCGCTATCGCGGCAAGGAAAGAAAAAAAGAGAAAAGAAAGAAAAGAAAAAGACAAGTGAATACGGAGAGCGATCGTCACAGTGCCGGTTGGAATCGAGGACGATCGATAAACCGTTTACGGCCAGCGTCTGCAAACACGCGCCACCGGGGAACCACGCGGGGTGGAGACGTCGGGAGATAGGCGCGATCGCGCGGAAGTAGAAAGTTGCAGCCGCGACCAGCGGCGTATGCGACTCTGCGCGCTCGCTCGCACCCCACCCCTATCCCGCTCATTGTGCGTGGTGCGCCACGAGCCCCTTTTCGGAATGGTACCCGTCATTTGCGGGATTGCTACAAAGTGCGGGCAGGTTAAAGAGCGCGCTCAATCTCGTAATGGCCCTGCGACGCCCCGTTATCTTTTCTCGGAAATCTACTCGTTTACCTGTTAACTTTATGCCAGTTTCCTTTTTTTTAAAAATCGTTTCCTGGTTACGTGAAACAGAAAGCGGTCCAGGCGCACTAGCATTATCGTTCGAGAGAGAGAAAGAAAATCGCTGTCGTGCGAGTAATTTCCCACCTCATAAGTTCGGAAGCGATAAGCACCTTCTATTCAGGATTCTTCTCGCACCGTTGCATAGCTAAGGCCTCGACTTCGGCAGCCTGGATGGCACGAGATAGCATGGGTGGGTTTAGCGGCTAATTGCCTGCTCCTATAGCCCATGTACCACGTGACGCCTGCGGTTAATAGGATATTCCGCACTTGCCGCGAGACCCGCTCCCATGGCTAATCTTGCACGCATACGCATATACCCATGAAAGAAAACGGCAGGATAACCACCGCGGTAGCTTAATTTGTGGAATTAGTCAAATTTTAAGGGCCAAAACTACGATTCGATTATGAGGCACGCCTTAGGGGAGGACTACGGATTAATTATGACTAGCAGTGGTTGTTTAACGCCGAACAAAATCCGAGTTCACGAGCTTCTCTCTGTTTCTTTTTTTAAAATTTTAGTAGTAAAAGACAGCATGCATAATGCGAAAGGTGTAGGCTCGGCTTCCACCTGAGACAAGTAAATTTTTTTTTGTCCGATGCCTGTCTCCCTTTTCTTCATTTTTTCTACATTTCAGTAAGCATAAAAAATATTTCCTTTATGTATTTTCTGAATTCATCATCTGCTTTCTTCAGATGGTTGTGAGCAAGAAAAAATTTTGCTCCCAGGATGCCGTTTTTCTTTTCACAGTGCCCACAGAAATAGTTCGCGTGTACGTGTGTTTGTGCTTGTATAGTTCCTTTTTTATTTATTGTTTTATCATTCTCTCTCTCACCTATCTCATCTCCTTCCCCTCCCCCAGTACAGTGTAGCCAACCGGAAATAATCTCTGGTTAACCTCCCTGTCTTTCCTTTGTCTCTCTCTCTCTCTCTCTCTCTCTCACTGGCTTCGTGCGACCTTTAGTATACCTGCGACACAATCGCTTGTGACTGACGATTGCGCTTCTCTCTGTTCGAACGACAGCTGTAGAGAAAATTATGGTGGCGTTTCACGAGGTTAAGCTGGCCGTAACTTTAAAGTGCTGAAGTAAGCTATTGCATTGTTAGACTAAGGGCGGCCAGGTTAGATAGTACGGAGTACAACCAAAGCACCATAACCAAAAAAAAAGGTTCAATGCATTTAGCATGCGTAACAAAAATATGCCTCAAATCAGTTTGTTTCTAGAGGTCACTCAAATACTCCCGTACCATAAGGAGACCACTGGACGATACTCGAAGAGTGTCGTGAAGCACATTTCCCGTACTGTTAAAGAAAAGAAAAAAAAAAAAAGAACACGAAGAATGATGGATGGAGTTCAGTATACTATTCTTACAACCAGCTATAAGTAGCCAGAACATCTCTTCTAGCTTTGAAGTCGTTATGGTTATTTCAAACAAACTTACATATGAGTAGAAAGTCCTTACATTCACAAGAATGTTTCTACACTGCATACGTTCTTAAAAGCATGCTCCAACCAAGCGTCATGTTGGACGTATTAGCGAATGCATGCGGCCGGCCGATGAGGAACAGTACGTACAAAAGAAGAAAAAAAACTTCGCGTATTTCGTCCCTGATTAATCAGAGAGGCGCTCGAATGCGGACGGAGGTTGCGGGAGACACGTATATTACTTTATGACGCTTGTACTTATTCTGTTGTTTAACCTCTCACTATCTTTCCTGAGTTAGAAGTGAGAAAGTGTTTAAAAAGGTGGACCATTAGGCGCTGTCGATGCAGTTCTTGTGGTTCCGAGGCGAAGCGCTCGGTTCATTTTCAAAGATTGCGCGATTGGAATTCATATAATATATATATATATATATATATATATATATATATATATATATATATATATATATATATATATATATATAGACAAGAAAAAACAAACTGGTATTTTCCTGGATTGTTCTCTGTGAGCGACGCCGGTCATTACCGGTATTTAAAACCACCAGGAAGAGCCTGCAATTGTTATCCCTGAACATGCCGGTTCAATCACTTTTAACGCACGGAGTGACATTGTAAGCATCAGCATTGAAACGGGAATGCGAAGCTCTGCGCTTCGGTTGCTTCCTGCTCCACCCCATTGATAAAACTCAATGCGGTCAAAACTTCGAGATTAGCAAAGAAACCGGGAAGCGGTCTAAGGACCCTGTAAAGTGATAAAACGGCATGTTATTAGCCTATATCATTAAGAAATAACGTAGGAGGCACCATAAATCATGAAACGGGCGAATTGATGATATTCCATTTGAGACTATAAGTGCAAGAACGGTGTTAAGGTGGGACGTGCGCAGGAATGATTATTATGCAATAAAAGAGGCGAGGCTTGCGGACAGGACACAAGAATAGAGAAGTGGACAACACGAACGCCGACTATCAACTGAAGGGAGCACTGAGGCGAAAAAAGAAAGAAGACACAAAACTCATCTGCGCAACCTCAGGAATGGTATCACCACGAGTCAGTCGGGTACATGTGCCGGTCTACGTGAGGGATAACTGTTAAGGCACTTAATCTCTTCCTTATGTAAAGTAATCGAAGGCTGACTCACGCACGCACTTCCACCATTATAGATATGCCATGCCTCTACCATAAGACGCGTATCTTCATTGTTATGCCTGTACAATATCGCGCATTCATCTAACTTTGGCGTGCAGTTACAATCTTGGCAATGTATGGAAAGATTAGAAGGCGATTACATATCGGCAGGTTGTGGGATCGGGAGGGCTGGCGTACCCACGCTAAAAGCGAGACCAGGTGGTTTAGACGCGCAATCCTGCAGCGTACCTGAACTGGTCCCTGTTGTTGATGTTCTCCTGCCTGAGGCTCATGATGACGGGTCCTAGGGCCTCGTCGTTGGTGAAGTAGTTCCAGTGCTCCTTGCCGTAGAAGTGCCTCTCGTACGTGTCCTCGTCGCGGGACACCAGTTCCAGGCCGCCGGACACGTTGGATGGCAAGCCGCAGCTGTCTGCGCCGTCCACGGGATCCAGCAGGGCGTCCGACTCCTTCTTGGGTCCAGCGCACTCGATCCAGTAGCCCGGCGTCGCCTTGATGCAGTGCGGGTACTGCTCGCACGGCGTGCCCGGGCATGCCTGCAACATATCGAGCGAGACGCTTGCTTGAGTTTTGTTCTTTCCCATCGAATAATAATAATAATAATAATAATAATAATAATAATAATAATAATAATAATAATAATAATAATAATAATAATAATAATAATAATAATAATAAACACGTATCATATATCCATGATCCCTAATGAACATGTACACATTGAGATACCATATAGAAACGTGTAAATTCTCATATAAACTTGCGACATCATGAGTCGCTGCTAAGGACGCTCCGTTCTTATAACATCTTCAGAAGTACTTGGGTTATGTGCACTTTCGTAGTACTTGTGACACGGCATTCGGGAGCGATGGTGATATTGTAGACACGGTGCTTTTGTTCTTCCTCTCTGGCATGTTAAATTCTTGTTTTACTTCCGTACATGCCCAATCGCCTCCGTTTTCTTACCTTGTGTAAAAGCAGAAATGTGTATACGTTCCCGGTCGTTCGGCCCCCAACTGCACAAAGCGACTCTTTCCTTTAAGTGCAAGGGATATTACTGAACCTTGTTCAACAGTTGCTTACAGAAAAAAATTATGTTTGTCACGTATGTTTGGCTATAGCGTGAACAAGAGCAAAGCTTCGCTCCTTCAGAGCACGTGAGAGTGGGTTATGCCGGAGAAAGAGACACTCATTGTCGCACGCTTCTACTTCGTCGACTGTTTCGATATACTTACGCATACGATAAGGCAAAACAAAACGTGTGCCAAAACAGACCTACGATGATGCTTCTACTTCGCCCAAGGTTTCGACATATCCCCCCCCCCCCCCGCGGCTAGACAATACGTATGCGGAAGCAGATACCCTCGACGTTATAAAGAGGTGTTTCATGCATGCACATGCTTTCCGAAAGAGATAGGTGTTCTTTCGTTGTTATTGTATTTGGACTGCATACAGACTACATCAGGAAAGGTAACCCAGCCTTACGGATAAGAGGAAATGCATCCTTGCTTCTCACAGAGCCACGGAGAGGGTTGAGTCTGTGCATACACGCGGGACCGTGTTATATATGATGGACTCTGTCCTTTCACCCATGTTCGCTGACGTCGTTACTCTTCGTGGCTGGCGGGATGGTTTCTGTAGCGGCTGTGAGATGGGCGTTTGCGAGCTCGGAATGAAGAATGCGTTCATTTGCCGTCTCCGTCGCTAGGCCGCAGAGAGTGTCCCTGCCTACCAGTTTACGCTATCAGCGCGCTCAGATTCGCTTATTAATGAAGCAACTGGAATGATCCAGTGAGCGCGGCCAGTCGCCTTGCGCGAAATCGAAGCGCTTTTCGAAGAATGGTTTCGCCACGCGTGTGCCTAGCAAACACTGCGAAGCGCGTGTATCTTTGTTTTTCTTTTATGTAGGATTTAGACGAACCTGGAGCTGTCGCTGATTGTTCCTTGTAAATAAAAGACAACCTCAGGAGCCCTGAATCAGTGAGTGCGCTCAGTAGCTCCACATCAACGTACCCCTTCAAGTGACCAAGTCGCAGAGGATAACCCCATAGTGGTCGCTTAAAATTGATAAATTACCGCACGCGTAATTTAGTAGATGTGGGTTTGGTTTTCACCGTTGGCAAATTATGTTTTCGTGAACTTCCATTTTATTTTACCGTATTTCTACATTACAAATAAACGTAACAATTAATTTCTTTGATGCTTTCTTTAGCTTTCGCTTATACCTTCGAGCAAGCGCTGAGTTCCTGGGCCATCGTGAGCTAAGACGCGTCCTTTGCCTGTGGACTAGCGCTACATATGCATCTCGTGCAGTGCAGGCAGTTTTGTGTTTCCTTAGAGCAACTTGTCTCATTGAGACACTCTAGTCGAAGAGAGAGTGTCTGTGTTTTGTTGAGTGGTGTGTTTTACGTATTTTCTGTATCTGTGTTGTGAACTGTACCCATCTGGGGTAGCATGCTAGGGATGCCGCCAGGCACACTTCTCCAGGATTCCTCAAACAGCCTTTTTCTCTGTCTCCCTCTCTCTCTCTCTGGCTTCATTGTCTGTTTTTTATAGTTGTGATAAACAAATATCCGATCCACTCCAATCATCTTTATCTTGATGCTAGCTACCTCTAGTCATCTGCAACCAACTGAATGAATAAATAAGCAATGCTTAAGTTAGGTCTTCCATTGAACGCCGCAGTGCACTACCCATTAACAGTTGTCACATTGCGTCTCCGCAAGCGGGCAAATTGATCCTAAGTGGTGATCCATGTTATCGGTGACATGACGAAATTTTTAGTTTTGCGGCGCGTCAGCGGCGTGCAATCCTCAAGATATGTGTACCTTTGCAACAAAACACACAGGAGGAATTGTGATCACCGAGGATTTATGTGCAGAGACGTCGGTTTGGAGGAAAAAAAATATACATTGGCACTGGCCACAAACAAGACAGCCATATACAAATCGAACGTTTCACGAGTCGGCCCTCCAGGTACAGTCGTTCTCACGACGGTCATTAGTGCGAAACTAGGGTTAGGATCGAGGTCGGTTGCACACCTGCACGGGCACGGGAAAGGTGAGCGTCGTGGAGCTCTTGCGTCTCGCCTCGGCACAGCCCAGCGACTGACGCTTGTATTCGCGTAGCTTGGCCAGGAACTCCTCGCCGCTGGACAGGCCCGTCACGTCGGCATAGTGCAGGCCGCAGTAGATCTTGTTTTGGAAGCGGTGCGCCGCCTGCCAGCTGGAGCCCGCCAGGCGCAGGCCACACGTCTCGCACACGAGGCAGTCCTCGTGGAAGGTGTCGCCGCCGCCTTCCCAGTCCGGCAGGGGACCGCCCGTGGCTGTGGCGGCGCTGCTTCGCCGCCGCTGAGGAGTCACCACGGGCTGGCTGGGACGGCGGCTCCGGCATCCCCTGTCCTGTGAGCCAGGAGATTGAGGCACGCGTTGAGTGCAATTCTAAAGGTAGGAACTTGGCGCACAGTGGCAGGCAGACACAAGCGCAAAACAGAGGAGGACGAGCCCTTAACATCAGCAGCTTACGCAGCTCCGGATGCTCTCCGCAAGCAACCATAGTTTCAGGAAAAGAAAGACAGGCGTAACAACACTAGCCTTACCGATGGTCTGCACAAAAGACGCGCGCGTCCCTCGAATGGTTGGCTGGTGGGAACGTACGTCTCTGCAGATTTTATATATATTTATATATATATATATATATATATATATATATATAAGGTCAACGTCCACAGGCCAGCCTTTCGAGGGACGCGCAGGGTCTTTCGTGCTGACCATTGGTAAGGCTATATATATATATATATATATATATATATATATATATATATATATATATATATATATATATATATGTAGTACGCGTGTCAATATACAGGGTGTTACAGCGAAAACTTGTAAAAGTTCGTAAAGGCAGATAGCACACGTCTAGTTCATGAGGTGGTCTACTCGCAGCGGTGGGCACAATTTCACTTAAAATTGAAATGCATAACCGACTAATTAACAACGATTCCCTAACTAACTTTTCAACTCATTACCTTATGGCACATATTGCATTTTAAGAATTGCTAGCCGTGGAGTTCGCAAAGCGGATCCACTTGGAATGAATTCTCATGATGGCACCAGTTTCGAGATATTAATTCCCGGACTTTGCGGAGAAATGCATTGGCGTTCTGGTAACTTTTGTGCTTGAATGCACAAAACTGTACATAAAATAGTAAAAAGCATGTAATATTTAGCAGCGCTCGTCCTTGCGTACTGGAACCAGCACGGCACAAACACAACCAGTGCAGTTTCCAGTGCGAACCAGCGAATTGCAGCGAGAACCAGCGCCTGTGCAGCACAAACCAGTGCGCCCCAGCGTCATGGCAGGGGAACCAGCGTCTCGTCCAGTGTGACCCAGCTCTTATCTAGCTTTCTCACTGGGGTCCAAGTGAGTCCCAGCAAGCGCCAGCGTCCCCAGTGCAATCCAGTATCAAAAAAAACACACACACACACACACACAAAAAACGCGCTTGTTTCCCACTGGAAGGCACTGTAAGACGCTGGTATTGGCAATAGGGGTTCCGAGCATAGAGTTCCTAATAAAAACCCTGAGGGATATGTGACGCTAGCGTCTACGGGGGCTCTCATGAGCGTTGCCTCAACCTGCATGGGAATGATGGGAAGCACAGGCTTCGGATTGACTTCGATCTTTAGACTAGTGGCGTTTGCTTGCGGCGCAGTAAACGAAGCTATACTCAAATATTATCGCGTAAAATCTAATTTTATTTCTGCAGTATGGTATAGAATGCACAACACGCTACATAAACTTTGTATGACTTTGAGATGGAAGCACGGTTTACTATATGGTTTATCACCAGGGCAACCCAGGGTTTGCATTCTGGTGCGATTCTGTTCCCGATTTAACGCCAGAGAATAATTATTTAGTTAGTTTTGCAACAGCAATAACAACCACGCATGTACGTGTATAAAATTACTCATCAAGTACTTATGGAAATAAAAATGTTGTATTGTGAGAAAGTGTTGCGCCCTTGAGAGGAATGCTACAAGTGGCGTCTGCTACGACGCCTGCTCGCTGCAAACGCGAGACTTTTCTCGCAGACAACAGGCACTTGCGAACTCTCTCACTCTTTCGAAAGGCTGCGTCGCCTGTCGCGATTGCTGAACGTCTTCAAGTACTTTTATGCACCTCTGTGGAAGTGCTAGCTAGGATGCTAGTGGTCTCCTACGAGTATGCTTCATCATATTTTATATTGACGTACCACTTCCGAAGCGTTATGGCGTGACATTGCACTTACCCATTTTGCAACACTAGACTACAGCCAGGCAGCAGCAACCTTTCCTATCACAAGTAAGTTTGTCTTCTGATAGTCCTAAAACACGCATTCCAATGAGCACATAAACGACCAATGAATAATGAAGCCCTCAATAAAATTTGATTGTAAAGCCACTAGAAGTACAACTGTTGATGTCTTGTATCAGTAGTGCCTTGTTTTTCCTGTTCTGAAGTTTCATAAAGCAAGTAACGCTACAGCGCCAACCTAACGCACTTAACAAACCAAGATCCAAGCGGTCAAAACATTTTCTTTCATCGTTTACGATGCTGTCGCTTTCTGGTCAGGGCTTGGACACCTCACCGCGACACCAACATCGTCCCAGCCGCTGGCCCAGCCCGATATCGCCACTTCGAGCAAGAGAGAAAAGGCAGAGAGCTTTGCGTTGCACTGTCCCACTGCAGGCTATACCAATCGCGCTGGGAGCGAAACCAAAACTGCCAAAAAAATACTTGTAGACTAGTTCGCCAGTCAACAGAATGCCAATCCAAAGCCTGTACTTCCCATCATTCCCATGATGGTTGAACGATCGCAGCGCCAGATTTCCCTCTAGGTATACTAAAATCAAACTCTATGGTTCCGAGCTTTTACTTGTTTGTGACGTCACCACTCCGCACTACGCGCGCGGGATGCGTGGAGGTTACGTGGCTGAGTGCTCTCGTAGGAGATGGCTGGGCAATGCGAGGCGGCGCACAGGTGGGCTGAGTTTTCAGGTAACACTCTACGGCTGAAGTAAAAGCTTAAACAGCTCCACTGTTAAAAATTGGTGGCTCCCCCGTAATCGAGAGTGGATGTAAGCATGAAATGGCAATCGGTGAAGCAGATTGGTTGCAGATAATATTATCCCCCATCTTAAATTGGGTGTAATGCATGTTCGCAACGGCACACCGCAGCACACCACACCACACCACGCCATACTGTGTGGTGAGCGCTGCCCAGCTAGAAGAAGAAAACCAGCTGAAGGAGGCACGACAGGCGCCGAAACATGCCCGGGAGACCCAGTGCACTGCCCAGCTAGAAGAAGAAAAGCACTTGAAGGAGGCGCGACCAAAAGTCTCAGGAAATCTCGATTCTTACTCCGTCATTTCGATGCAAGCGGTCACGTGTTAGGCCACTTCTGAGAAAAGGGCTCGCTTCACGGTTCGTTCACTTGCCAAGGCTAGCTGCGTGACGTAATGCCCTTTTCTTTCCCCGTCCTCTATGAAGGCAAAACAATGCATCAGACGCTTCCGGTGCCACGCAGCAGCTAGGTGAGCGTCGCACATCAAAGGCGAAGCAGCACTTCCAGACGCGTCTGGCGCCACGCCACACAGCAGCTGGGCGAGCGCAGTAGATCTACAGCAAATTTCATTTCCCAGGATTGAAGTGTATGGTGTCCTGTACCTGCCTTATAGACGTCGCTATTGGAAATGACAAATAAAGCTTCCGAGTATTACAAGTTGCAACTTGAGTGTTATTATGAACAAAGATTAGGAAGAAGTCGGAAGCAATATTTTCTGTAACTTGTTTGGGCATAATTAGCGTATGTAATGCGTTCCTGTACAAAGGAGGGGGGGGGAATCTCATTTTGTTCTCGCGACTTGCCCCGCTGTTCTCGTTTGAGTGCCCGGTTGATGACCCTGGCTCCTGGCTCAAGGTAAATTGAAGGTCACCGACAACGGGAGCTAAAGCATTCCATGCTTAATACAGTACGGACAGAAAACACATATCTGAACTCGAGAGGCTAGCGGGCTTTTCTCAGGCCTGTGTTCCGCAAAGAAGTCTAAAGGTCCGACATTGTGCTTTAAGCAGCATCGGCGTTTCCCATAAATTAAGGAAACATTAAGCAGACGAAGTGCATATGGATCTACGAAGCTCTGAGTGAGTAATGCAACAGAGAAGGAAAAGAGAAAGAGGAGCAAGAACGCCGACTTGAAAAAAAAATGCAGAAGAAGAAAACGAAGTTGGAGGAATGGATCCGCGATCGCCCGAGCTCACAATGTACTATGACAAGCGCTACAAGCAGTTCTTTTTCGCGGGTGCGCACCATCCCGAGCTCGGTCCCACCACCACGCCGACCGTGCAAGTGGTCCAGCAGGAGTCCTCGACGAACCGGCAACCCATCCTTGTGTCTTCCGCCGTCAAACGTCAGCGGCGTCCGAAGGGTGCGCGGGTCAGCTGGGCAGAGGGTGTTCAGAGCCAAAGCGGACGGAGGTGGCGCTTCGACACCTGCATCTACGCCGCGGTCTGCATAGCGCTGTTCCTAGCCGTAGGCCTAGGACTCATGGTCTTCATCCCGCTGAAGTTGTTCGCCAAAGACGCGACTACAACGGACGACGAGGACGGGACGACTGCCACGGTCGACCAATCTCTGTCTGCGTACCTTCCGCCATCGAACCGCGAACGGCGGTCTACGGTCGGCACCGACTACGTGAGTTCCCCGGAACCGATTGGGATGAGCATGCTAGCTGGCGACGAAAGTTACAACAGAGTTGCCGCGCAGCACGCCGCGCAGCACGCCTCGGCGCTCGGTGGCCACGGAACTGGAAAGAAGACCATCGTCAACGTTTGCTTGCTTGACAATGCGATCATGCAGTCTGGAGCAGCGGCCGAGGAATCTCACTCGAATCGCTCACGAACCACCTCGTGCAACCTCATTGTGGAATGTCGTTACTACATCGACAAAGAAGAGATGCGTTTGCGCACAAATTCGCGGTCTATTACAGGCATCCATCGTCATCGATTCAGACAAGTGGAGCAAGTGGCAGCGAGCGGAAGTCGCGTCTCCGTGCTTCTATGCGTTTCCCTCGACAATGAATACCTCCGTAAATTGGCGGCGGATAATGCGCGGCAGCTTACCAAATTGCTGCACGACGTCGCGATGGAACTACGCGCAGCAGCGTACGAGGGTATCTGCCTCCGATTATCCGCAGCGCCTGCCGAGGTGAGAGGCTACTTCTTGAACACGATTCAGACCATGGCGGACAGGCTGTCTGAGGGCAATTACTCTCTATCGGTCCTTTTACCTTACGGACTTCCAGGTCGAATGAACTCCCACGAGATCACGCGACTGGTCGCAGCCCTCGGCAGGCCGCACGCGGTACTGCTTTACCCGACACCTGCGCTGTTTAGGAACCAGGCCAAGTGGCCTTCACCGATGGAAATAGCCTTTCTACCGTTGAAGGCCAGCGCAAGTGTCTGCTACCTGCTTCCGGCCGCCGCACACGGTGTCGCTCTTCAAGGGATCTGTGACGTGCACAAGGTGCAGCGTATCAAGAATCTATATGTGTTGAAAACGGTGTTAGAAGGGTGCCGCTTATGGAATCGCTCTTGGACCGCGGTGATTGACGCATACAGCACGTACGCGTGTAATGCGAACGCGGGAATCATTTTCCAGACAGCTGAACAGGCAACGAGATTCCGCGAAGACATTGTTCGCTACGCCCACGCTACGTGCATCGGAGATAGCGGCACCGAATTTGACTCATTTCCTGCGGTGTGCGAATAAATGTAAGATAACGACGACGCCATCCTAATTTACCACCTGCTGCAGCTATATGACAAAGCGCGTGGCGCTACTGACAAATTTGTGGCTTAGCCCCATATATCAATTGTACTTCGCGTTGAGAACTTCCCGTTCTCTCAGCGCCAATTTACTCTCGCTTCTTTTACAAAAGCTTGCGAGTTGTGAAATATGGCTTACATCTGTGCACGACCATTGCCAATATTGTGCAAACACGTTACTTTCTGAGTCAAGGCAGCCACAGGTCTTCTGTTACTTTCATGAATTGAGCGAAGATGTCGATTGAGTTCAAAAAGCTTAGTTTACATCTCAGGTACAAACTATTTGAAATAAAGAAAGGTAAATGTAACTGTATCGTTTATCTGCGAAACCTTTGCAAATACACATAATTTGTTTGACTCTCCATGCTTAAGCGCTATTATAGTATGGAGTTTTACATGCCAAAACCACTTTCTGATTATGAGGCATGCCGAAGTGGAGGCCTCCGGAAACTTTGACCACCTGGGATTCTTTAACGTGCACCTAAATGTAACACCGACGATAGCACTGATGATGTATAGGCGTTAACTATGTAGGTTTAATAAGTGACGAAAGCATTCTCACGGTCCCATTGCAAATGAATATCAATTTCAGGATTGAATGCTCCCGCTGTCGTGGGAGCGACCGAACGGCTTAAAAGACGAACGCAGCCATATTGTTTCCCACGAAAATTACTAGAGAAAAGGTACCCCAGATATGTGTTTTTGTGAAATCCTAGAGAGGTGCTGAATGAGAGTGCTTAAAGCATAGACATATATATTTTGATATGACAAAGTATGGACTTGCAATTCTCGGAAAAATGCTTCTTATTTTGCAGCATTACAGACACCAGGGCTCTATCTTGCTGCCAATGCCTCCCTCCGTACTCACCTACTAAAAAAAAAAGCCATAAGGAGAGGGAAATGTGTGTATTTTTTCCCAGGATATCCATGACACCACTAAAAGGCATCAATATTACGATGGATTAATGTAGGTTATGGCGACTACGCACACACGCACACGCACAAAATAAACGATCGAAGAAGCAGAGAAGTAAGGGTACTGCTTGTTCGTATCTTCAGTAATTAAAAGGAAGCTTTAGCTCGGGTATTCCTACTTAAATACGTGTATAAGGATCGTTCGTTTTTCTCGGCAACCACTGCACCGAATTTGACGAGGTTTGTTGCATTTAAAAGAAAAACTTAAAATCTAGTGTTGATTATCTCGTCAATTATTTATTAATAATTGGCAAAAATAGAAAACTTTCAGAAAACGAAACTACCGAGTTTGCAACTCTCTAACTCAACAAGGAAAAATTATATACCAATTCTGTGAATTGCATCTAATAGCACATCTAAAGCGGACAAAATTGATATGTTAAACATGAATCTAAAAAAATTCAGTAATATGGAAATGCAGCTTTTGCAGAACGCTTGTACAGAACGTAACAAATTTACGTAAGATAAAAATTGACATGTAGAATTTGTACGCTTTGAATGAACTTATGGATGCCGTTGACCGAACCACCATATCTGTTTTTGATGCAGAGAGAGAGAGAGAGAAATAACTTTTATTTATATAGCTGGCAGATTGGTGGGGGCGCCAACCCCACCTGGATTACGGCCAGAAGCCCTTGAGCTCTAGCGGCATCCTCGGCCTGCTACTTGAAAGACACGGGACTTTCTGACAAATTGTGACAGTACACTGTGTGGCGCAGGACTGTACGGTGACACTGCGTAAGACTAGGAATGCCTTTGCGGGTTGCATGACAGTGCCCACAGAAATAGTTCGTGTGTACGTGCGTGTGTGTGCTTAGGTTTTTTTTTATTTCCTTTTATTTTATCCTTCTTTCTTTCTCACCTATTGCATCCCCTTTCCCTTCCCCCAGAACAGGGTAGCCAACCGGAGATAATCTCTGGTTAACCTCCCTGTCTTTCCTTTGCCTTTCTCTCTCTCTCTCTCTCTCTCGGCCTGCTGGACAGCTATTAATTTATACACTTCGTGCGTCTACGTTTTTCAAACTTTCTAACTTTCGAAAATATTTTTCACAAGATTTGGCCCTAAATCAAAATTACGCTTCAACAGTGACTAGAATTTAACTTTCTCTCTCAAATGCAACAAATGTTTTTAAAATCGGCCCAGCGGTTAGCTCAGAAAAGTGTTTTTGCGTTTTATAAGTATTTGAATAGGCCGCGTCGGAGTGGGGCCCGAGCTAAAGCTTCCTCTTAAGGCTCAGTATTAATAAGATAATAGAGGTGTTTATTTTCACAGGTTTCAGTTTTGAAAGCTACAAATTCCACAATTCGAGCAATGGTTCGCTGATCTTAAGGTGGCGACGATCGCAAAAGCCTTTTTTTTTTTCGATACGACGCGCATATTTATAAAGTGGTTCGCTCGTACCGACGCCTGAAGCATCTGTACCCAAAGAAGGCTTCGCGTGCAAATACTTTAGATACTTTCGCGATGCCCGTCGATCGGAGTCATCGATCAGCAGTCAAATCCTTCCCATAGGCAATGCTGGAAATATGGAGCTGCAGGCTGTATCGTTCCTTGTACATCGGTTTATAATCTTTACACATCCATGCGCTTCTTCTCCTTCTCTTAGTCCCACGTTTTAGATGCAGCGTCGAGAAGGTTAAGGACTCATCGCCGGCTCTTTCCTCGAGGTTCTGTGTGGCATGCAGCTGCTAGGAGTTGGCCCGTAAATAATCACATTGAGCGTCCCGGCGGGCGGAATAGAAGTAACGAGTCATGAGGTACATAATATCCGTGGCCGCCGCTTCAGCGATGGATGCTGTTCCGAGAGCAGCGCCAAGAGTGAGAGCTTTTGAGGATCGATGCCCGACTCGGGGTGGCTGGCGACGTTGCGAGATCCGAAGGAAACCATAAAGGGATCTCTCTTTGGTCGATCCTTCTTTGGCAGCATCACAAGGAGCGCAGCTTTTTATGACTCTCAGTGAAAGACGAGGCGATAAGCCGACGGCGCTACCTCGAAAAGATGGCTCGAAGAGAAAGAGGACGTGAAAAAAAAGGAAAGGGAAGAAGGGAAGAGGAAGAACCGCACCGACGTCTTGGTTCTCGAAATGTAACTCTAGCGCTTCTGGAATTGTTCTTTTTTTTCGTCATTTTTGTTGTGGCTTTGAGAACCTAAGCTTTACTTCCCGCCCAATCTTCGAGGTCGTTGACAAAGATCGAGCAGAAAGGGATATCATAAATTCCATGCAGGGAAACACGTATATGCCTGCAGGTGGTTTGATTTCGCAACGCACACAGACTGTTCGGTCAGTGCAGATTACCAAACCACAAGGTCACTTGAAAGCGGATATGGTGAAAGAGGTTAAGAGTGAAAGGCTTTGTTGGCTTCTTATGATACGACTAATAAAAATCGGGCCCCTCGGTTAACCCCCTTTCTTCGCGTTTATTACATGAAAGGAGTGTTATAAAGTAAGTAAGAGAGGAAGAGCTTCATTATTTGCGTTCGTAAGTGATGTTTGCTGTTGGCAGGGCACCTTGGCTAATAATATGTCTGTCGTCGCGATTGACTGGCATCTTGTTCAAACGAAGAGTTCTAGCATAAAAATGTTTCTCTGAATGTGCGTTCTGAAGTCAAAAAAGAAACTATGCTACTCTCGAAACTCAGATATGATCAATCAATCATAGCGCGATAAAAACCAGTATATTAGATTTTATCGTGTGACTAAGGGTAATAGGAGAAAATAGTAAACTAAAGCAGTTTTACCACGGAAAGCAAACCTATGGCGCAGTTTTGTATTAGAGTATACGGTCCACTAGTATTGCGTGGTTCCCGCAGGCGTGTTGTGAAAGAAGGTTGCCGGACATAGCAATAGTAAAACTAGTAATTATTCTGACGCGTTTCGTGGCTTAATTCCGTCAGTAAGTAGTTGCGGCTTCGCAATATTCTGTAAAAACGTTCCTGCCAGTTTCCCGGCCTGTCACACAGTTTCTTTAGTGGAACCCTCATTATAGAACGACGCGTCAGATTGTAATTTTCTTAAATTTATTCGTAAGGGTTAAGAGCGTGCAATATTTTCATCGCGTTTGTGGTGCACTCTTCGAAAGGCAAATTCGGCAAAGAAAGATTCATGATTTTTTTCTTTGATTGCCTTAGAGAACCACTACGTACACAGTATATTAAGCTGAAAAGTGTGGCACTTTCTGGTAAGCGGGTATTTTGTACGCCATCCAGATCGATTGGCAAAAGTTGCTGGGACCTAAATTGGCCCATCCAGCTTATGTCATCCGGCAGAATGGAAATAATTTGTAACAAATTAGTTCTGCCTGGAGCAGCGTGTCATTAAGTACGGCGCAAGCGATCTCGTATTTCTTACATTTTTCTTATGCTTCCATTGATTGGGGACATCTTTGTCATCTCCAGAACCAGCCGTATTTTCAGGGGTCGCAATAACTCTTTTTCAGTTCTGTGCAGCAGAGCACAACCTGGGAATGCGTGAGCGAGAACTGTCCTTTTCAGTTCGACAAAACGTTTTCGAATTTCTGAACTTCTTAGTCAACGAATTGTTTTCTTATTTCATAATTATTCCAACTCGCCACCTTATTAATAGTGCAGATGAATGGTTCGGCACAATTCAGGCAAGTAGAACGTGACCTAAATATAACAAAACTTCAAGTAGTCTTGGTTCGTGTGACAGTCGCAGATAATGTATATCAGATATGGTAGTGCGTATATCGTGCATATACGTATCCTCCATTACGGGCAACAGATAATGAACAAACTGGGAGGTTAGTTCCTTTATCCTTTCTGTTAAAAAGGAAACGAATGCTCAATCATAAGCACACTGATTGTGTCTGCTGCGTTGATGTCGTTCACTTGACGCCGTTTCGCGGTAGTTGTGCCGACATGCTATAGTATGCCAACTGCTCTTTACTAGAAGTTAATAGTAAGGCGTTTAATAGTCAGAGAGTGATGATTTCCCGATAAAATATTGAATTTACCGAATAAGTGGCGCGCAATTCATGCCACCTCTTTATAGTCACAATTAACAGCACTTACGAGCAATGACATTTGTGGACTCGGCCCCAGAGTCGTTCTGCTGCTTCATTTGTAGCATCAACCATATTACCTTCATTGCGTCGCAACTCTCCGTAGCACTGCACGGAAATAACCAGACCTGTGTGTACAAAAGTTCCTCGGCAGGAGCAAGGCAATCGTCATGATTATGGCGTGCATTCCTCTTGTCGAGACTCTGGCAAGGACCGGCACGCTCTTCTATCGGCCCAAACTCTTTCCCAGGCACGATACGGCACTTAGGAGGCGCGGGATGGCAGGCAATGAGACGAGCAAGACGATCTATCTACCGGGCGGGATCTCTTACGGGTTATGGACAATAGCTGTAGCTCAGTTGGAGGTGACTGGTAAAGGAACTAATGGCTTCGATAGAAATATTGGGCTCTTCTAGTGCGAGTTCGTCGTGCAAGAGCAGTATGTGGTGCGCTTCTGACAGTTACGGCCAAAATACGTCGCATTTTGACCTTAAACTTATTGAGAAGTAGCAGTTCGTCGTCTGAGGGCTTTAATTTGTGCTGAAGTGTGTGTGTCTGTCAATTTTAATCTATAGTGTCACACATTCGAAGCAGTCAGGAAGATTCTGAATGTGCCTCAGACGCATTGCAGCTACGAAGGCATACTGACGTATTTTGTTCTTATTTTCTTTTTTAATTTTGCCCCGTGTTCTTATGGGAGTCGTTCGCAGGTTGTTGCAGATGGCTTCTCTCAGCAAGAAATAGCTGTGAAAGTTGGTCGATTTGATTCCTGGGATTTATCTTCCCAAGGCAACTCTGGGGAAATGAGCGACACCGAAGTGGAGGGCTCCGGACCAAAGTTCACCACCTGGCGTTCTTTAACACATGCTAAAATCTCAGTGCACGAGCTCTTTTGCATTTAACCACCATCACAATTGGACCCGCGAATTTGTGCTCAGCAGCAGAACACTATAGCTACTGCGTCACCTGCGGCGGGTTGACTTTGAAAGTTCCTGCTGCTTAGAAAATACCCACGGCATTAGGTTAGTGCCGTTTCCGATACGGTTGCGTTTATTTAACTTTAGTCATAAAATGGGAAATATCGAAGGATTCTTGCTGAACATAGGTGGCTTGAATGATTTAAGGGCGTACTATTTATAGAAACGTAATGCGCTGGACTGTATGAAAATCCAAGCTCTTACTGCCCCGTTTCTATACTTTCAATTACAATTCCTCAGATTTTCTTAGACAACACGCCACGTTTCACAAATACTGAAATGATGGAGATGATTCGAGTTAACGTTATAAGATGGCCTAATTAAACATGAACGCTCGTGAGTGGTCACAGCGTACTTTGAAACATCACGGTGTGAATTATTCTGCAACAGGTCAAACACAGCGCGAAATGTGGCATTCATGCGCAGGCTATCATCGAGTCTTAGTGACTAAGGAGGAACGCAATATAAAGGTTGCGAACTAGAAAAATGTTACTCATAGAGTACTAGTGTTAAGAAGCGGTCACGCAAAAAATGCTAGCCGAATATTCAGTTGCGTCATAAGCAGTAAACGACGCTATATGTCAATAACACCATAAGGGTGCGCCTTGAGTTCTAAAGATGGCTCAACCGCACTAGTATCCTTCATGTGGCAGAGCACGCTTTACAAGCGTTCACCGTAGGTTCTTGCATTTTCATAGTCGGCGGCCAAGCCAATTACACGTATGGCTGTCTACAGTCCAGATAACGGCACCCCACTTACCTGCGAATACTTGCTATCCAAGTGGTACTTCGTAATTGGGAGCGGTTGAGTTGCACGCCATAACTGCATTTACTCACAGCTCACTACCTAAGAGACCTTCAGACAATTATTCCTTCCTAATGTCATGGGACGTCTTTGTGAGGCGCCTTTCTTCAAGACAATTAATTGTAGAGCCCTTCCGCAAAGACGCACGCACGCAAGCAGAAAAAAATAATACGAAAGGGAGGGAAGAAGTGATTTCTGGCATGTTAGAGCGGATTCACATGCAATGTTGATATATGAATTCAGTCATACCAACTCACCGGGCTATGTTTAATTTTTGCATTGCATCTCTTGTGTACAGAGCTACACATTTGTTAAACCTTACTTGTCATTTAATTGCTTTACTGCACGTGTTGCAATTTAAGAATTGGGCTCAAGTCAGACCATAACAGTATGTCAGCGTTTCGTTGCTTCTTCCCTGCCACTTTGTTTTTCACGTTGTTTAAATATTTTGACAACTTCATATCGCCCAGCTCTCATCCCTTATATATGAAGCGCAGAAAGAAAGCCCGCACACAGATCAGCTGCCTGTTGCCGTTCGAAATGGGAAAAAGAAAGCTCGATCAAAAACACGTTTTACGCTCTGCCTCGGAAGTAGCGGTGGCCCCTGAAGTTACGTTGGTCGCTTGTTTCACCGCCGCGAACATGACGTCGCTTGATCGGCTGTGTCTCGTTGCTTCTGCCGCATTCTAGCCGAGGACTGAGGCGGCATCTTTCGCATCAGCAAATTTTCCGCGCGATGAGACCTTGTCGTCTCGGTAGTGGCGACGGCGGTGGCGGCGGCGGCGGGAATCCCCATTGCCAGTCGAGGACTCACGTCGCCCGTACATGATGCATCGTCCTCTGTGTGCGGTGGAGCGTGTGTGGCCAGATCAGTTTCTCTTTTCGCCGGCTGCGTGGCAGAATGCCTGCGCGTCTGGGATGGCTACGCACGTGATGCGGCAGCTTCGAGCATGGCCTGCGGCCGCTTGTGTATCTGGTGCACTCGTGCGTTCGCTGCGAAAACATGCCTATCTGGCTTCCACTCAGCCGCCGCTTTGTTATGATAGCGTAACTTACTTGACGTTCATCCTTGCCACGCATACTGTTTGTTTACCTCCCTTCATTTTTTATCGTTGGTAGCTACCGAAGGAGCTGGAAATATCATTTGTTTGCGGTAATGTCAGATAGTTCATTCCAAGCAGCTACTACAATATAGGTTATTACTCTAGTAGAGAAGATGGGGGAGCAAATGAAGTAGCGAATGATAGTGATGCGGAGGCAAAAAGGGGATGTGTATGCACACAATAACGCGACCCTGATGAAACCGCATGTCAACGATAATTCCCTCGATCGAGCGCACATGCTTCCACTTGTGATCCTAAAAAAAAAGTGTTTTTCAAACCGTAGGCATTTTTTTACACCAAGTGCACCGATTGCCCCAGACACTTTCTGTTTTCACCGAATCTGCCTCATTTTACGACACTGCATGAAGTAGGGACGAAGGATAGACAACGCTTCTATTTCCTCTTCGCCGTGCCCTCTACATTGTCCTGATGCCCATTATGCTAATTTGATTTCTTACTTCTGAGGTCAGAGCTGGGGATAACTCAGTTTTTTTCCTGCCTCGCACTGCGAAAGCGTGAACCTGTTCGAGGCTGGCATCACTGTTGGTGGCAGCAAACCTGATGTGCTCAACTCGGTGAAGTACATTTGTTTTTAGCACACGCTGCTATAGCTGTCGTGTAGTGCCATACAGTTTTCACCCGATTTTAAGGACAAAAAAAAAGAAGCATGTCAAAAGGAATTCGCACTTCATTTCAGGCCTACATTCACGCACTTCCATTTTCCTGCGGTCCCGTCTATATCGGCCAAAGAGGCCTATGCCTGAACATTAAATTGAGAGAGCATAGGCACTCGCTAACAGGTAATGCCTAATCACATGTCGCGCGCCATTGCTCTGAGGATGGGTGACATGCATAGAGGAATTTATGACATGTCATTTATATTCATTTTTAATTCATGATTTTAATGCCCCCGGCATTCATTGGCCTACTTCAACACTTGTGAAAGAGACTGCCATAAATAGAGAACTAGTTGCTTTTTCTCTTTTATTCAACCTTGTTCAGATTACCAATAAACCTACACGATGCGGTGCTCTGCTCGACTTAGTTTTCGTCAGTTCTAACATAGTTGCAAAGGGTTACAGAAGTGATGTCATCGAGGGAATTTCTGATCACCAGGCCGTTCTTGTCTCTCTAAATTTCTCGGTCACTAAGCAAAACTTTGTTTTCTCTACATTTCCTGATTTTAATCGCGCTGATGATGTTTCAATAATAGACGCTTTGTCTGATAGTTTTGAAGAATTTGCTGCACTGAGTACTACTTGTGATGTTAACGCATTGGTAACTTATTTCGAATGCTTGGTTAAAAAAAGTATTGAGCGTTTTATTCCTTTAAAAACTAAGAAGAAAAACGTGAAAATTCCCTGGATGACGCGAGATATACTACATCTGACACGTCGTGTAAATAGACTAAGGTGTAAGAGGCGCTTTACCGACCAGACAGCCATGACGACTTTCATTAAAGCAAAAGAGGAGCTTAGGCTGAAAATTAATTGCGCTAAAGATTTCTTCTTCGGTGTGCAGCTGCAGGGCCTACTAAAAACCAACCCGCGTAAATTTTGGTCATCTGTTTTGCCACGCGACTCGACGGCTACTTCTATGGTGATTAACAATGATTCTACCAATGATCCAGTTCATATTTCAAACGCATTTAATGAATACTTCAAGTCCGTTTTCACTCGCGACAACAACGTCATCCAACCAGATATCATTGCTCGTAGTGACGTACCCATCAATGACATTAATATTACCGAAGAAGGTGTATTGAACTTAATATTGAAACTCGATACTAAGAAGTCTGCTGGGCCTGATGGCATTCCGAACTTGTTTTTGGTGCGGTACTCATTATGGACCTGTCGCTACCTCACCGTCATATTTCGCAAGTCGCTGGCTTCCTCTACAGTACCCTCATCCTGGAAAATGGCTCAAGTTCTTCCTTTATTCAAGGCCGGTGACAAACACGTCTTATCTAATTATCGACCAATTTCTATAACCTCTCATTCTTGTAAAATGTTAGAGCATATTATTTACAAACACATTATGGAATACCTTGAGTCACATAAATTACTAACTAATTTCCAGCACGGCTTCAGACGTGGGTTCAGCACATTAACACAGCTAAGTGAATTTACACATGACATTTGTATTAACCTCGACATGGGCAACCAAATTGACGCAATCTTCATTGACTTTTCAAAGGCATTTGATACAGTGATTCATACGAAATTAATGTATAAACTTGACGCCATCCTTAATAATCCCCACATTCTCAGCTGGATTTCTAGTTTTCTGTCCGATCGATCTCAATTTGTGTCCTTTAACAGAGCTAATTCCAGGGTGACAGAGGTGCCTTCAGGAGTACCACAAGGTTCCGTGCTGGGTCCGTTGCTTTTCTTGATCTTCATAAACGATTTGCCTCATCACATAACCTCAAATATACGTTTGTATGCTGATGACTGTGTATTGTATCATAAAATTTCCTCCTTTGATGACCATTTACAGCTTCAAAAATCATTTTCTAATTTTAGCTCTTGGTGCGATACCTGGCAAATGACAATTAACGTCCGTAAAACCGTTGTTATGACTTTCACTAATAAAACGACCCCTTCCGCGTTTACTTACAAAGTTAATAATACTCCAATTCAGAGCGTTAGTGAATATAAATACCTTGGTCTCGTTTTCACACCCAGTATGTCTTGGTCGAAGCACATAGATTTAATAACCTCAAAAGCCCTGAAAAAGTTAGGCTATCTGCGCCGCACATTGACCACAGCCCCAAGAGATACTAAACTACTCATGTATAAATCGCTAATCCGGCCTATACTCGATTATGCTTCTCCCGTCTGGAATCCACACAAACAGTGCCACATTAATCAAATTGAGGCCATCCAAAAGAAAGCGATCCGCTTCATATGTCGTAGGTACCATAGGGATTTTTCGCCGTATACCGCGCTTTCATCCCTAGGCTTAGAACCACTCTCAGATCGCCGACGCACGGATTCACTAAAGTTTTTGTATTGCGTTATTAACTCTTCTTGCCGTATATCTTCGGATAACTACCTAACTCCTGCGAAACCATCTAATACTAGAAGTCACCATCACCTAAACATCTCACCTTATTTCGCCCGTACGGACACATTTAAATACAGTTTATTTCCCCGTGCAATCGAGTACTGGAATTCTTTGCCTGGTGCTACTCGTTCTCTTCCTTTAAACTTATTCTTGGCGGCCATTGAATAGTTTTGGTTTGTGTTTGTTTGTACTATTCGTATTGGGCCTGTATTGTTTACTATTCTTCATTTCTCTGCCTTTCACACCCACTCCTGCAATAGCCCGATCGGGCTGCAGTATGTATAAATAAATAAATAAATAAATAAATAAATAAATAAATAAATAAATAAATAAATAAATAAATAAATAAATAAATAAATAAATTTATATTCTTCTAGGGTCGGTTGGCTGATATGCATTGAAGCCATTGTAGCGCAAAGAACCACGGACAAAGAAGAGGGCAGGATAGCGTCCGTGGTGTCCTGTCTTCTTCTTTGTCCGTGTTTCTCTGCTTTACAATGGCTTCTGTGCATCTCATCCTTGTCATGACATTATCTTTATTCATGTCAGGTCTGTTTTTAACGCGTTGTTTATCAAATCCGTAACATGAATGAAACGACATGACATGGCATGAATATCACCAGGTGACTGTCATGAATCACATAAATAACGAGGCGGTGGCGTCGTGGTCGCTTCTTTAACTGTATATGTATCAAGATATCTGCGACGAGACATGCGTAGATGACATGACAAGGGTGACATGGCAGGACATGCTCATGCATGTATGCATGTCATGGATTGCAGTCATACCCTGCATTCCATGTCATTGATGCAATGAAATTTACATGTCATATATATTCTGATAATGTCGAGTTTAAGAAACGACCACGACGGCATGATGTCATTGATACCATTTATGTTACGACATACGGGCCATGACAAGTATGTCATATGGTTGATCTCACGACATGGCATTATAGTGGGTGCATGCGTCATCTTCCCCATCTCTCCCGCAATGTCTATTCTGATATATATCCAGTTGAAGAAGCGACCTGGACGGGATGAGGGCGTAGGGCGCTAGATAGATGGATACACTCACAGCGCCTGAGGTTCGCCAAGAATGCTTCGCATTGAAAGAGAGAGAGAGAGAGAGCACACTTACGGCTGACGCGCCGTCGCCGGGCGACCTTGCCTCCTGGGGTGAACGGCAGTTCCTGGTGATCGCCGATGCGAGGGAGGACGAGACCGATGTAAGGCAGGCCGCCGAGTCCGACTTCGAGGAAGTGTTGTCTCCCGTCGAGGCGAGCAGCGCCACGCGGTCTTCCTCGTCCTCCTCCTCTTCGTCCTCGTCCGCCGGCTCGTCGTCCTGCGGCTCGGTGTCGCTGTCCGGCTGTTGTGGCCAGGTGCCCCATGTCTGGTGGCTGAGGATGGGCAGCTGGCACACGAAGCACAGGGAAGACATGCACCGCGCGCCGCCGTCACCGGCGCCCCGCGCCGCGCCCGCGCCACGCGCGCCACCACGTGGTCATCGCCGCTGGCTTCAATTTCGTTTTGCGCGGGCTCGCTTCACTTTGCCAGCACTGTGGGAGGCAGACGGGCGACTAAGGCGCGCGGTTGGTGCCTCTCGGTATGTCGATTCGGCTGGGGCTCTCTGAGCGCTCCTTAAGAACCCGACAGTCTCCAAGCGAGGGTTCCGACTTCTCTGTCCGACCGAAGTCGCGCGAGGTTGCCTCCCGAGCCCGGTCAGCCTGCAAGAACGTGTCAAAAACGAAATTGAATATATAAGTGAATCTGCAGAGTCGACTAATACAAGGGAAAAAAAACTGCGATAGGGCAGAGTTGGCCAAGAGAGAGAGAGAGAAAAGGGAAGGCAGGGCCCGGTTTCACTTGGTTCGTTACCCTACACTGATGGAGGGGCACAATCAGCATGCATCGCAAGGTAACCTTGGTGCATAAAAAGTAATACGCATTGTCTGTTGAAGTCGACATTGAAATAATAGGAGTAGCTCTCCATTAATCTACAGCTTACGATAAACTGATTCACTTTCATTAGAAGTGAAAGAGCCACGTGGTAGCCACGTCAAAGGTGTGGTCTAAGGTCACGTTAAGGATACGTCAGGGAAATAAAGCTCTAGAAATCCACTGCAGTAATTAAATTATAAGGAAATGCACTGTTCGCGTGTGCTTCTGTTGTGTGACAACGCCAAAATTTTACAGCAGAGACAGATTCTGTTTTGTGTGCTGGATAGTCTGTTGACGAGAAAGCACTTCTAAATACGAGTGCCTATGTAAATAAGCAGAGAGCCAGCCGTTCTCCAGAACTCCTGTTTTACTCTCACTACGTTCCCTCTCCCACTCCGCTATTCTGTGCACTTTATTCTTACACTTAGGTTTGCTATAAGTGTAACGGGATGGTGGGTCGCAGCAATAGTTATTTTTTTATTAGCATAATCTAGCTACCTAACCTTATACGACACTAGCGTAATAAATATTATCGAAAGAGCCAGTAATCCCATCAACTTTTCTTAAGCGCACGTTTGTGAGTACGTAAGTTAACTTATAAAAACACAAGAGTTTTCAAAATTTGATCATATGCAAATATATTTATAGAGCGGGGCCCTACTTCTTTTGAATTATTGACCGTTTTCCTTTCCCTCTTTCTTGCCTTACAAGTGGCTGCAATTAATGAATTACCTGTCACCCACTGCGGTGGCTTAGCGGCTATGGTGCTGCGCCGCTAAGCATGAGGTCACGGGACCAAAGAGCAACTGCGGCGGCCACATTTCGATCGGAGCGAAATACAAAAACACTCGTGTCCCGTGTATTGGGAGCACGTTAAGGATACCTTGGTTGTTAGAACTCATCCGGAATCTCCCACTACGGCGTGCCTCATAATTAAATCGTGGTTGTGGCACGTAAAGCACCAGAATTCAATTAAGTTACTGCTTGACAAGAAAAGGACAATATTTGTGAACATGCGCATTGTTCATTAACACGTTTTCTTTATGTGGGAAGTTTCTTTTCCTAAATTAAGGCTGTTTTTACTTCAACATACAGGAGCAACCTCTGCAAAGCTGCTTTATCAGGAAGGATTTGCCTGAGGAGGAGGAAAGCCTTGGGTTGTGGGTGTGTTAATTTAAGCACAAGAAATGCGCTGATTATCTCAGGAGCGGTTTTTGCGTGATAAGACAGTAACATAGCCAGGCAGCAGAGGAAAATAAGGCAGCTGAGTTGTTGGCTTATGGGAACACATCATAATCAGCACTGAAAATGAATGCTAAAGAAATGGGAACATGGAGGAGAATCAAGTGCTCTTAGCAGATCAATGATCTCGACATCCAAAACACTGACGATAAAAGACAGTCTAAAGAAATAATTCATGACTGAATGCGCGACACAGGAAAGGGGGAAACTCCAACGAATACCTTCGAAGGCGAGTAAATTTTTTGCCCGAGCAGTGAGCGCGTTTTGCAATAATAAGCAATCACTCACACCGAAGCTGGAAACAACTATATACCGTTACACATTCTATTGCCGAGTCAAGCCTGAGATTTTATCGAGAATCTTATGTTCCGCTGAACAGGCTTCTTAAAATAGCATCGCTCTTTCTTGGAAAGCTGCTTTAGAAAAGCGTGCCTCTACTGAAAAGAAATTCAAAACAAGAAACTTCTTCTTTAACTGGGCATGAGGCAACCCCATATTTCATGCGAACTTTTCTCGCATCTGTATCCGTGGTTTTCTAAGGAACCTAACAGGTTTTCTCTTACTCTGGGTAGCGTTGAAAAATAAATGCGAGGATACGAGGCAAGAGAACGAAGCGTTTAAAAGGGCGAGCAGCTTCTTTCTTTCCCTCATTGCCTTTAGCCTTATCATTTTCCCGAACCAGCTCTCCGGTTTCCCCATTACCTTCCATACACTCATTCCCTCAGGTTCATAGGGAATGCCGAAAACATTTTTCATGTTTCAAAAAAGAAGCGTAAATTGAAACGAGCCAAACAAACAAAGAACCACGTGTGAGGCGAAGAAAGAACGCCTGTGGTGTTCGTCTCTCGACGCTCGCATCGCCGGTGTTCAACAACACTGCTCTTCCTCTCATCTTGGCGAGTTTCGTGCTTTCACGCACAATTCCCAGCGCGAGCGAGCGCGCGACACCAGGGAGAAGTACAGGAAGTAAAATAAGAAAGTGGGGCACAGCTAATGCAACGCAAGGCTATGCCATTCTCCGGTAGGCCGCACGCTTTGTTTACCCATGGGTAGCGCCGATAGTGGATGAGCACGCGTGCGAAGGCTAACGCGCAAGGTTTCGGCGATCCTCTCTTCGTTCGCGTCCTGCAACTCAATCCCCGCAGGCGAGTTTTTCTCTTTGTGTCTGGCGAACAGCGAACGAGTGATCAAAAGATAAACATGTGAGGGACGAACTTGGCAAACGCAGCTATACCTACTCGCTCATGGAATCCAGGTGAGCGGGATGCTTTGGCATTGGGGATACTGGCGCGGATATAAGGATCGAAGCAGAGGGTTTAGTGCGGGTGGAGCCACCTGGGACAAAGCGTGGTCTCGTGACGATGGGGAGGTACAGTAAAGAAGGGCGGCAAGTGGTTTGTCTAAAGTGATTCTAACCAGCCTCGATGCACCTCAGCCCTGCTAGGTTTGAAGACGCAGGTGAGCGAAGCGCTGTCCGGACCTATCAGTGCATGTGAGGGGCACCGAAATTGGCTGCGGCTATATGCGCTGGAAAGTTCGCTTAGCGCCGTCGGAGACACCATTGATCCCGACTCGTTTGGGAGAAGGCCGGCCGGAGCATACACGAGCAGCGTCAGTGTTGTTAGCATGCGCGAAATACTAAGAAACGTGTTAGCGAGAGTGTGCCTTATTATATTACAGAACCTTACAGTAGTGAAACTTGAACAAAATAGACGGGTCAGAGGAAGACGGGAACCTTAAAGCGACACCATAAGAAAACAGTAAGCCGTGGTATATTGATAAATTGTTCATCTCTATATTTATAATCGTTTGATATGTGTCAATATGCCTATGATTTCGCAGAATAGGAAATTGCCAATGAATGTGCCGCTGTTACTCTGTAAATAGGATTGAAAATGCACCAGATTTAATCCAAAGATTCACAAATATTCAAAGAGAAATTTTTGTGTGCCAATCTGCAGTCTATGATAGCCATTACACACACACAAAAAAAAAAATCAAGCCTCACTGAAAATAGAAAAACGAGCAGTAATGTGAGCACGAGTAAAACTAAGCTATTTAGTTTGGAAGTGTGAGCTAGATGTCACATCAGCCTGATTACGCCCACTGCAGGGCAAAGGCCTCTCCCATACTTCTCCAATTACCCCGGTCATGTACTAATTGTGGCCATGTCATCCCTGCAAACTTCTCAATCTCATCCGCACACCTAACATTCTGCCCCCCCCCCCCCCCCTGCTACGCTTCACTTCCCTTTGGAATCCAGTCCGTAACCTTTAATGACCATCGGTTATCTTCCCTCCTCATTACATGTCCTCCCATGCCCATTTCTTTTTCTTGATTTTAACTAAGATGTCACTAACTCGCGTTTGTTCCCTCAACCAATTTGCTCTTTTCTTATCCATTAACGTTACTCCCATCATTCTTCTTTCCGTAGCTCGTTGCGTCGTCCTGAGCTAGATGTCAGTTTTGGTTAAACATCAGAACTAATATTGAGGAAGCGATAAATATTGAGTGACAGAGCAAAGGGCTCGGACGTAACGTCAAGGATACATGACCTGCATGTCTTGCCATTAAGACCTTTGAGCCGCGTCTGTCGCTCTAGGAGGCTATGACGTAAGCTATCAAGCACTCTTTCAAAGTGCTGGACACCGTGTCTACGAGTTTGCAAAGTGAGGAAAACAGAACCCTTTCAATAGGCTAGGAGCCCTTACTGAGAGCAAACTACAAATTGGGGGAGATCTGAAAAAAGGGGGTAGGAGACATCAGTAGCGGCTCTATAGAGGTCATCAGAGAGGTGGGGAAATGTGTCCTCGAAGCCTCCGGTGGAGAGGATGATACGTATTACCACAAGGGCAATGCGTAAGCGTTGGTTCGAGCACAGAAAGCGTGCCAGGGAAAACGGTGCGAGGCTGGCGTATACAGATCGCCCCCACCCTGGTGACAAGTACTGCATGCCTGTGAAGGCTGTGATGGAGGCGGATGGCGCCAGGCACCTGCACAAGAATGGGCAGTCCGCTGAGGAAGATAAATTGCACAAGAGGCCGTTATAGAATCCGGGCCACGCCACGAGTGCCTCTGGCTGGACAATGGCGTTCCGGTGCAAAACGCTCCCCAGTGCGATCCACACAGAGAGGTTCGAGGGTAAGTGATGAAGTGGACGCGAAGCGCTCGGTGAGGAACGGGTGGAAATGAAAGCCGAGAGGGAGGGAGGGACTGCGTGTAGGTCGACGTTGTGGGTGTTAGATGAGAGAATAACGGCCACTGATAGCCCCTGATCGTGCAAGGTCCGAAATGAGATTTCCCCCCTTTCGCCTTACATCCTTTTGTAAAGGGTCCACGGTGGTGGTCGCTGAATAGAAAATTGGACGGGTGAATCCAGCAGTGTGGGGGAGGGGGGGGGAGGGAATGGCAGATAATGGAAAGTGAGAGTGCAGCGAGATATTTTGAGAAAGTTACGTTTCTCTTTGCTTACCTGAACTCAACGGTCCATGAAATCTACGGCCTGTGGAGCTAGGAAAGGTGAAGAATCCGTCGAGCAGTGAAACTAAACATAATGTTGGTGCCGAATTATGTTGCGTCTGTTCAGCGTGATATAGAAAGACTGGAAGTCAATAGAGGGCCCCAAAACTATGCGGAGTGATAACTTTTTTTTTTCTTACAGACCACTTTATCGTTTTCGTAGCAGTTCTTTCACTAGGTAATTCTCTTCATTTTAAGACTTTCGTTTTTCTTTCAGTGGAATATGAGTAGAGTTCGCGGAGGTGCACCTAGAAGATAAACAAACAGGTGTTGAATGCTTTGCCCCACGCGTTTGAACAAGACTAAGCTCCTAAGCAGAATACCCCTTTATTGGGTGGGTGCGTTTATAATAATGACTGCCCTTCCTTTATGTATTCCACGTGGCTGCAGCAACGTTTTCGCTTACTCTGATGGCAGAAGGTCCATATTTCACCCGCCGTGGTTGCTCGGTGGCTATGGTGTTAGGCTGCTGAGCACGAGGCCGCGGGATCGAATCCCGGCCACGGCGGCCGCATTTCGATGGGGGCGAAATGCGAAAACACCCGTGTACTTAGATTTAGGTGCACGTTAAAGAACCCCAGGTGGTCGAAATTTCCGGAGTCCCCCACTACGGCGTGCCTCATAATCAGAAAGTGGTTTTGGCACGTAAAACCTCATATATTATTATTATTAAGGTCCATATTTTGATAGCTGGTTATTCGCAGCCACACCTAACGCACGAATGCAAGTCTGAATTAAAACAAAGAGGAGCGTAAATTTTCTTCACCTTGATCATCATCTGCACCGCACTATTTAATGATCGCATGGCGGGTACCTATAGCATGCTAGGCTTCGAGCCAAAAGAGAAAACCATGTGTGAACCTTGCAGCGGTGACAGTTCTTATGCATTCAAGCTGGCAATTGCACTTACATTTTTCATAGACACCGAGAATGAGTGCGAGGTTGTTCTGAGTGCACATGAAGAACCATCGCTAACTCGAATTTTATTCTCAACAAGATAATTGAAAACTCGAAAGTTCTCTCAGATCAATATGTAAACTTCAAGGAAGAAAAAGAAATACCGTAACGCAAGATGGCTACACTTGTCTAGTAACACACACACGCGCACGCACGCAGAGAAGAGAAAACTATCTGTTAGTTTGATAAGCGCACTGCAGTGAAAAATGAAGCGAGACATTTCCAGAAGTTTTATTCATTCCCCTAGTCATGTTCGAATTGCCTCAAAGGTGTCCCAATGAGAAGTGCATTTAGTAGTACTTGAGCGAGAAAAGAAGTATATGGCGAGAATTATGAGGATATCAGCACTTTGGCATCATTACCATGGTTGATTTATATTGTAAACAAATCGATTGTAGTTTATTTGGGTTAGATCACTTGGAAGTTAGGCGGTAATGAGAAGCATAACCGAAGAAACCACCCGCTTTAAAGACACTTATCGATGAAAGTCTGTGAAGTGCGCGACTCCTCCTAAGTTATGCTTATTTTAGTGCTGATACGATTCGTACTAGAAAATTGCTCAATAAAGGGAAAATCAGACATCCTACTGTTCATAGCAATTGCTACAAAGGAAACCGATAAGGGTTCCTCGAAAGAAAAGCCTCATAGTTGAAGAAAAATTCATCCTGGGCCGGGACTCGAACCAGGGACCACCGCCTTTTCAGGGCAGCCGCTTCCGAAACCCTACATACATGTGGGTGATTTTAATGCCCACATAAACATAAGCCACATAACCTCATAAATCAGCTTCCAGAACCCTAAATACTCGTGGATGATTTTAAAGCCTACAACAACGTGGGGGGAAATTCCCCTTGTGACGCGAAAAGTCGGCTGATAGAACAATTTCTTCTGACATCTGGTGCATGCCTATTTAATAAGAAACAGCCGCCCAATTGCAATGTACAACCGTATTCACATCCATCGACAGACCTAGCAATTGGCACTGATTCACTTCTGCTTGGCCTGAAATGGAATCTCACACACAAAAAAAAACCTTTTGGAAGTCACCACTTCCCAGTAACTCTAAATTTCCTCCCGTATTTCCCTCACTGGAAATTAACCTCAGCCGATTGGAAATGTTTCAAAGAATGAACTTATTTATCACATGATGTTTTAAGCTATTCAAATATGGATGATGCCGTGTCATATTTTACTCATTTTATTATAGACACAACGCAAAAGTCTATACCACAAACAAATGGTCTTTCATGCAGAATACGTGTCCCCTGGTAGAACGAAGATTGCTAGGAAGCGCGAATGAGGCAGAATAGGGCATGGGGCATACTTCGTCGATCGCCAATTACGGAGAATCTAATTGAATTAAAGCATGTAAATTCACAGGGAGGCGCACACGACGACAGACAAGAAGAGAAAGCTAGGTGAGGTTTCTATTAGGTATCACTTCTTCCACACAAGAGAAAAAAGTATGGGATGGTATAAGAAGAATAAAGCGACAGCGAATTATCCTCGGTAAATGATAAAGGAGATAGCCTGGAAGAACAGACCGATGATCTTGTGGAGCATTTTGAACGTGTGTCCAGCGCCACCTATTAAGCGAAGTGATTCCTAAAACACAAACAAATAACAGAAAGTAAGGCACTTGATTGTAAATGTATACAGAAAGGGCCATATAACCGTCTTTTAGTGTATTGCCGAGTTGAGAGCTGCCTTGATCGCTTGCAAGAGCTCTGCATCGGAACCTGATAGAATAATAGAATAATGTATGGCATTATTACGAACGTACACACTGATACACAGCTGACATTACTTGCACTTTTCAACACTACTTGAGCTGCCGGATATCTTCCACCCGCATGGAGATAAGCGATTGTGGTCCGTGTTTTGAAGCAAGGTAAAGATCCTTCGATGGCGGCAAGTTACCGCACGATAGCTCTCACAAGTTGCGTTTATAAGCTGTTTGAGAAAACGATCAATTGGTGACTCATACATTTCCTTCAACTAAACAAAACGCTTAATCTTTGTCAGTGTGGCTTCAGAGAAGGGCAGTCCACAACCGATCATCTTGTGCTCATTGAAAGTAATATCCGTGACGCATTTGTACAGTATTTTATCCATATTCCTCGGTATGGAGAAGGCCTACGACACAACGTGGCGCCACGGAATCTTTAGAAACTTGTTGGGAATGGGCATCCGTGGCAATATGCTAAACCTAATAGAAAGCTATTTGTCCAATCGTGCCTTCCGCGTCAAAATCGGCAACGTATTGTCACGTCCATTCATACAGGAAACTGGTGTACCTCAGGGAGGCGGGTTCAGCTGCACACTTTCTATAGCTAGGATGGCCGCACCTCGTGCTTCATTACCGCCGGCCATATTTTATTCCGTCAACGTGGACGACATTCAAATAGGCTTCAAATCCTGTAACCTTGCAGTGTGCGAGAGACAAGAACAGCAGGGCTTGAACAAGGTATCTAAGTGGGCAGACAAACACGGATTTAAAGTCAACCCCTACAAAAAGTACTGTGCTCTTTTTACAACAAAGAGAGACCTGGTTCCAGATCTGTGCGTGGAACTGTGTGGACAACAAATACCGGTCAGCAAAGAGCACAAATTTCTAGGTATAATACTTTAAGCTACTTTCATTCCACGCATAACATATCTGAAAGCGAGATGTCTCAGAACAATGAACTCACTGAAAATACTATCTCACACAAGATGGGGTAGCGACAGGATGTGTAAATGAATCTTTACAGAGCCTCATTCAATCACGGTCAGACTATGGCGCCGTAATATACAACACTGCCGCCCCGAGCGCACTAAATTATGCTTGATCCCGTCCACCATCTGGGTATCCGCCTGGCAACAGGCGCCTTCAGAACAAGCCCCATTGAAAATTTATATGTAGAATCAAATGAGCGGTCACTCCATCTGCAGAGATCATACACCAGCTTCACATATTTCCTCAAAGTGCACTCTAATCTTGAACATTTGTGTTCTAAAATTGGTAACTATTCGACGTGTACTTCACTTTTCCATAATCGATCCTCTGTGAGTCAGCCTTTCCTACTGCGTGTGTGGGAGCTTAGCGTGGAAATGGATGTCCCACTCTTCGAACATCGCTTAATGCCTCCAGCCAAGCAACTAACTTTTTGGGAGTGGTAGGTGATAAAATGTAATATACAGGGTCCATTATGAAAGTAATGCGCATTTTCTCGAAAAAATAGATTTATTGACCGGACCTGTAGAAATGGTTGAAACGCTCCATCGCGCCGTGTTATGCGCTCGCACTGCTAGGAGTAAACTGGCGACCGGCCGCGTTGGCAGGGTAGAACCCTCTCCACATTTCCCGACCTGTTTTACCGCGCTGCCTCGGATAGTCGCGTCATAATAAAATCATGAGCATTACTTTCATAATAGACCCTTATTTCTTGTAAGAGTTAAAAAATATGCTCAAGAGCCCGACATTCGAATGCATTTCCATGAACTCCAATCGAAGTAGTCTTGATCTGAATTCTTCACCGATGCATCAGAGTCGCACGTTGGCGTATCTTACACTGCTGTTGGTTCCTCTTTCCCTGAATCAGGTGTATTGAACCCACATACAAGTTACGTTACTGCAGTAGCCTATGCAGTAACGTAACGGTGCGGTGAAATACCTAAAGAAATTAAAACTAGAGAAAGCAATAATATTCACGGACTCGTTAAGTGTCGTGAACAAATGCCTTTAAGAAAACACAAAATTCCTGTTTTTATTGGGCTTTACTCATACTTGTGCAACATTTATTCACCTCGTAGAGAGAGAGAGAGAGAGGAATATAGGAAGGCAGGGGATGTTAACCAGTCGAGGGTCTGGTTGGTTACTCTACGGTGCGGCAAGGGAGAAGGGTAAGAGGGAGAAGGGAAAAAGAAGTTGCAGAGATGTGCGAGCTAAAGTTGAGTTAAAGCCGCTCGCGCGAACCAGACTTTCCGAGAAATCACCAAAGTGATCTCGCAGACACGTGACATTATGTTGGGCTCCTGGCCATAGATGCATCGAGGTTAATGTGCTAGCAGACCAAATGGCCACATCAATTATATCGCAAGCTATTAGTCCTATACCGCTGCTATTCCTGCCCCAGATCACAAGCACTTTCTGCGAACGAAACTGCGAAGCCACTGGCAACGCTCGTCGAACACTGAAACAAATAATAAGCTCCACCTGATTACGCCAAAGCTAGGTGTCTGGCTTTCCATTACAAAAATGCGAGGAACTGATGTCCTATTCTGTCACCTCAGAATAGGACGCACATATATTACTCACAAGTTTTTACTGAGTGGCAATTAACCTCTGACCTGTAGTAGATGCGGTGAATGGCTCACCGTCCTTCACGCCCTCGTAGAGTGTCGGGAAAATGAAAGACAGAGAAGAAAACATTTTCCTCTAGCATAGCGCTCTTGTGTCCCTCTCCATCCAGATTTTGTTTCTTGCTGAAGAACCACATTTTACCATCAAAGATGTCCTAGGTTTCTTGAACGATGTGGAGTTGCACGTTAATAGCCTAATATTTTCGTAGCGCATCATCTCTCCAGAGGATGCTGCTGTGATAGCAGTCCTTGTACAGCACATGCTTTCAGGTCCTTGCGCTTCAAGGGCGCTGTTAAGGCAGTAGTGGTTTTTGGAAATCTTTTGACCCTGACAAATTTTAGTATATCATAATTCTTTCATAATGTATCTTTCGTGTCTTTGGCACGCTTCAGGACCATTGCCATAATATTATAACATGTGCCCTTTACGGACTTAAGCATTTTTACGCGCCGTTTTTTAGGCCCCATAACAGCCCCGTCACATCCATTGCTCGTAATTCACCGCTTCACCTCCAACTTATTTCCACTGGCCTGGAGACCTATGGTTATACTTGGCCCTTGTGCCACAAAACACTATATTCATCATTATACAAGGGAACCAAAGTACGCTCCGTAAATTAAAAGGGTAAATATAGTAGGACCTTCTGTCATGATAAACTGCACAGAAAAAGAAACATTGAAATTT